>NW_024097256.1:0-275000 GCF_016545835.1 Crotalus tigris | reverse complement strand
CAACTGCCTCATATTTATGACGGTTGCAATGTCCCGGGGTCATGTGATCACCTTTTGTGACCTTTTGACCAGCAAAGTCAATGGGGAATCCAGATTCACTTAACAACTGAGTTACTAACTTAAGGACTGCAGTGATTTACTTAAAAGCTATGAAAAGAAAAGTCATAAATTGGAGCAAAACTCACTTAACAATTGTCTTGCTTAGCAATAGAGATTTTGGGCTCAGTTGTGGTTGTAAGTCAAGGGCTACCAGTACAACAAATGCTTTGATGTGAATTGAAGTGGTTCTTTTTTCAATGTTATCCTCAACTTGGGAATAAAAAAGACAGATCATTTTATGCTTGTAATGTTGACATCCCAAATTAACCTGAAAAAGAATATTTTTCTTTCCCTTCTCTCTTCCCAGTACTTTAAGGTATCTGAACAATAGAATGTTAATCATCTCTAATTGTATTATAGAAACATTCCTGTGTTGGAATAATAATGCAGTGTATCAAGATTTATAACAGCATAATAAAAAGGTTAACAACAATCTTGCAATAATACCTTTAACACCATCAAACAACATCTACCTATCTCAGGTCCTGGAGATAGACTCCATAGGCCACTGATGGCGAACCTTTTAGACACCGAGTGCCCAAACTACAACCCAAAACCCACTTATGTATTGTCGGGTGCCGGGTGCACGTGGCCCATTGGATGAGTGTGGCCCATTGAGGGTGGTAACGGCACACTGAGTGGACTAAAAAGTTCAGTCAATCAATTCCAACTTTGCGAGATCTTTTTTTCCCCCGCGAGAAGTTGAAATTGATTGATTGATTGATTGGACGTTTTTTTTTTTTTTTTTGCACACGGCGGTGGAGGCCTAAAGTGAAAAGGTTTTATAAAACCCAACTGAAGGCCTAGGACTGGGGCGATGGCTCGCGTGCCCACAGAGAGGGCTCTGCGTGCCACCTGTGGAACACGTGTCATAGGTTTGCCACCACGGCCATAGGTGGATAAAAATGTCACATCCAGTCTAAACCTCTGGCAGACTGTGCGACCCGCTCTAATAAAGGTATTTCTACTTCTTGAGAACTGCCGTTCCAAACTTGTCTCAGTTTCTCAGAGGCTCCCTCCCATTTCTGTACGAGCTGAAACAACCAGATGAAATCATTGTTTTAAGTGAATTTCCTAGTGTTGCAAGGGTGCTAGACTGATCTTCAGAAATAGCCCAGCTGATAGGTCACAGACCCAAAGGAGCAGTTGCATTGAGCAAAACCTCCCATTCACGCCTCCCTCCCCCCCACTCACTTTGCAAAGGGTGCCAGACCTGTTTCAGAAATAGCCCAGCTAACAGATAAGAGGGGCAGGTTGCAAGGGAGCAGAAGAAACTAGGAAAGTGTAACTGATTCAGTGTTTCTCAACCTTGACCATTTTAAGGCATGTGGACTTCAACTCCCAGAATTCCACAGCCAGCATTGCTGGCTGTGGAATTCTGGGAGTTGAAGTCCACATGCCTTAAAATGGTTAAGGTTCAGAAACACTGTTAAATAAGTGAAGTGTCACTGCTGGAGCTGGACTAAATCTGCAGTAGCCTTCAGAATGAGCAAGACAGCATAGAAATAGAGAAAAGAGTGCCTGCTGCTATTTATTATTATGTGTGAGTGTGTATGTATGTTTGTGTAGATCAGTTTTGACTCCTGGCAACTGCTTGGTCAAGGCCCTGCAGCTTTTTTGGCAAGATCTTCAGGAGTGGCTTGCCATTTCCTCCTTACTAGGGCTGAGAGGAAGGGACTGGCCCAGGGCCACCCAGCCGGCTTCTTGCCTAAGGCAAGTCTAGAACTCATGGTCTCCTAGTTCCTACCCCGGTGCCTTAACTACTATAGGTAGTCCACGAATTACGACCACAATTGAGCCCAGCATTTATGTTGCTAAGTGAAACATTTTGTTAAGTGAATTTGCCCCATTTAGTTGTTAAGTGAATCATTGCATTTGTTAAGTTAGTAACGTGGTTGTTAAGTGAATCTGGATTCCCCGTTGACTTTGCTGGTCAGAAGGTCACAAAAGGAGATCACATGACTTCGGGACACTGCCACCGTCATAAATATGAGCCACTTGCCAAGCATCCGAATTCTGATCACGTGACCAGCGGGCTGCTGCAACGGTTGTTAGTGTAAAAAACGGTCATAAGTCACTTTTTTTTCTGTGCCGTTGTAATTTTGAACGGTCAGTCAATGAAGTGTTGTAAGTCAAGGACTACCTGTATATCAAACTGGCTCTCCACTGCCCATAATAAAAACAGCACGGCCCTTTTTGTTGGCAGAAATAGCAAAAAAGAAAAAAAAATCTGTTGTGCACTCATTAGCGATGGAGCCAACACCACTCAAGCGATAGAACCCATCATTCCTTTTCTGCTTTAGATTTACTGTGCATTCTTAGAGCGGTCTGAAACCCAGATCCAGCAGTTTTTCAAAAGAGCACTAAACTGTATATAAAAGCATGAAGAGCTGACAGGGCCAGCCAGTCCCTTTAGGGCAGCTGCCTTTGCAGAAATCCAATCTTTCCAGCCATCCAACTGAGATGGTTGCAGAAGGCAACTAATCAAAGTTGGGCCGATCCCAATCCTAACCGTATCATCCACCATGTTCTCGGTGGAGCTTACTGGATCATTCCCAGAGCTAAAAATGGTGTCAGGAAAACACCACTTTAACTGCTCAATGTCTATGGCAGGGGTCTTCAAACTTGGCCCTTTTATGACTTGTGGACTTCAACTTCCAGAATTCCTCAGCCAGGCCTGGCTGAGGAATTCTGGAAGTTGAAGTCCACAAGTCATAAAAGGGCCAAGTTTGAAGACCCCTGGTCTATGGAGATTCTCAGTCATCCAGTTCGTCTTTGGGAGAACTGCTAAAGATGACTTTATACTGCTTCAGCTGGATATGGGCTGGATATGAGATAAAGGCAGCCTCCTTAGGACGTGGCTTTAAAAAAATGACACGGGTGTGTTGGTTCCACGGTTGGGAATGTGAGAATGAGGTCCTTTTTCTCTGAGCTTGGTGGTTTGCTTGCAAACATTTTGTTATCAAAACTTTTATTTATTTATTTATTCATTTGTATCCCGTCTTTAATTATTTTACAAATAACTCAAGGCGGCAAACATATCCAACAGGCTTTCCTATTTTCCCCATAACAACAACCCTGTATTTACTTCAGTTTTTTGGCAAAACCATGCCCATAGTGAACCACTGGTTTGCTTAATGACCACAGTGTTTGCTTAAAGACCCCCGTTAAAAAAGGTCATAAAATCAGGTGGGTCAAGTTACTGATCCTTTTACGATCATCATGACTTAGCGACCATGATGGGTTATAAGTCGAAAACTTTCTATAAACTCTCCTGAAAATCCTTCGAGCTTTGTGCTCCCAGGTCACTTTCTCTCTCCGCTCCTGCCTCCTTGTGATCCTTGCTCTCTTCTCTCGTTGATCCAGGCTGCTTGCATCCCGGTCCTGCTCAGCAATGGGTGGGAGCTGCCATTTTCGGAGGTGATTGATTGGAGTAAATCGTCCAGAGTTGGGGATGAGCGGCTTCTTCTGCAGGTAACAGAAGCAGCTGGCTAGGGAACTCTGGGAGATGAAGTCCCTACTTCTTAAAGTCATCAGAGTTGGGAATCACTGCTCTAATGGATGGATTTTGGAGCCCTTGTTCATTATTATTTAATTTTTAAAAACCACCTGAAAAGAACATTGTCCTTTGTATGAAAGGCTTTCATTTTCCTGTGTAAAGTACAGCAATTATTTGGAATCTGGAGGTATTCATTTATTTAGCTCTTTGGAGTATTTTTATATGGCCTTCCATTGATCACGTCTCACTTATTTCTTGTTCTTGCTGTGGGTAACTTAAGCACTGATTTAAATAGAGAAACTGATCTAGTAATGGGTGGGATTCTGGTAGCCGAATTACTGTAACCTTTATTATGACATTGCCTTGAGCGTCCTGGATAGATTGCATTTGTAGCAGGCACGGACCTTGTCGGTCAGAGAAATATCAATTCTGCGGATAAATAGCTCTAATATGCATACATAGCTTAGTCAATGTCCATTCTGCAGTCTGTTTGTTTATTTACATCCCACCTTTTATTATTTTTTCAATAACGAAAGGCAGTGTACCTTCTTAATACTCCTTCCTCCTCCTGTTTTTCCGCACAATAACAACTCTAGTGAGATGGGTTGGGCTGAGAGAGAATTACTGGCCCAATATTACCCAGCCAGCTTTCATGTCTAAGGTGGGACTAGAACTTACAGTCTCCTTGTGATTGGCTCCAAGTCACCCAATTGGTTTCGTGTCTAAGGTGGGACTAGAACTTACAGTCTCCTTGTGATTGGCTCCAAGTCACCCAATTGGTTTCGTGTCTAAGGTGGGACTAGAACTTACAGTCTCCTTGTGATTGGCTCCAAGTCACCCAATTGGTTTCGTGTCTAAGGTGGGACTAGAACTTACAGTCTCCTTGTGATTGGCTCCAAGTCACCCAATTGGTTTCGTGTCTAAGGTGGGACTAGAACTTACAGTCTCCTTGTGATTGGCTCCAAGTCACCCAAGTGGTTTCGTGTCTAAGGTGGGACTAGAACTTACAGCCTCCTTGTGATTGGCCCCAAGTCACCCAGTTGGCTTCATGCCTAAGGTGGGACTAGAACTCATAGTCATCCTCTTTTTTTTTGGTGCTTTTTGTTGTTGACGGAAGATTTTTTGATGTTTTCCTCCATCAAAACAACAAGATAGTCGCATAAAATAAATATAGTCGCATAAAATACAAACAAGGAAAATTACATCCATTTTAGCAATTTCACTGAAACTTATCAGCAGTATAAGATCTCTAGAAGCTTGGATAACTGACACAATACTGTAAAATTAAAAGGCTGAAGTATCTCTGTAAAAATGATTGCGGTTCTTCCCTCTATCATAAACTACCCTGCATTCTCCCCTTCATGTCTTCTGTTCTTGCTGCTTCCTCACAGATTCCATCTACAGTCCGATGTCTGAACAATGACAAAATCCTGGCCTTCCAACAGCAAACTCAGTTTTTGTGGGAAACATATTTTTCTTCTGTGGAGAAGATTGTGCAAACCACTCTTGAGGTAAGCTGCAGAAGTATGCCCATCATTTGCCCAAATAATTCATCTGTAATTATTTCTGTTTCAATGATTGGGGGTCACATGTCATGGTGAATTGTGGATTGCTAAATAAATTACATGGATTCATGTAACAAGCCATAAAACATGGCTTGTACAGTGCAGTGAATAGGTTCACACAACACGGTCAACTCTGAAACAAATTGGCTAGCTTCATGCAACATATTCAGCACATAATGGCTTGGCATGATGGCCAAAGGAAGCCACAGGAGGTGGGAACCTTTAGCTTTCAAGTTGGTCTAGGTGTGTCAAGGTGTGACAAGCCTCAAGGTGTGTCCCCGTGACCCATCAACCTCCTTCCAGTAGTTCTTTGTTCTAGGTCAGGGCTGAGCAGTTGGAGGAGAGAGGAGGATGGGGGAAGGTGTGGTTAAACTTCATGTAATTCCCTTCATGGCTTCACTGATCCTTAAGTCACGCTCCACACAGCTGGTCTAAACCACATGGAGATGGCTATTATTGGACCAATCTCCCTGCTGCTCACTACCCTTCCTATCTGTTGCTTGATACACCAGTTAGTGGTGAAGTTTTTCAGATCTATGAGTGCAAAGGGACTTCAACTTGCCTTCCTTGGACCCAGAACTAGAAGAAATTCATAGATGCCAATAAAATGGCATCTTTGAATGGTTTGAAACATTTGCTTCCGGGCTTTCTCACCACCTGGGCTGAGTTGCCGTTTATGAGATAAGCTGCCAAACAGTTGCCTTCTGTCTCTTAAGGTTTTATGCCTGCATTTTCTTTCCTTTCTTCTTCAACCTTCCCACCATCTCTCTTACCTTGGAAAACATCATTTCTTTTTTCCTTCTGGTCAAAAGTTTGAAGAAATGGGGAAGGGAAATCAAAGAGTTTAAGTTTCACCTTCCCCACGAAGTGTCCTAGCAATATCATATCATGCTTAAAAATACGTCTAGCTATATAGATTATAAATATAAGTGATCAAGAACTCTTTTTCCTCTTGACCAAATTGTTTTTAGCCAGGACGAATGTCTATAGCAGATCTGGGCATTTTATGGCCTCTTTGGCTCTCCCTGTCCGGCTCATGTGAAGTCATTCGTAAATTAGAAATCAAATATAAATAATTGTACCCCACGCCTGCAATATAACTGCTTTGCTTTTATTTTGAAGGCAACTCTTAAGTCCTGCACAGAGTTGGTACAAGGTATATTTCAGTCTAGCATGCTTTGCTTAATTTTATAGTAATAGTTAACATTTATGTAACATTTTCAGTTCTGTTTCTGACTGCCTCACTTATAGTTTCCTATTCAGGCACACGATATGCCTGCTGGTAGCTAACCAGTGGAATTACAGAGGAGGCATCAAAAAGACAATAATGGCATGCCAAATTGAATCTGGACTTCCTGATTAGTGTAGCTTTTTCTACTTGGGGCCAAGAAGAACGGTTGAGCTTGATCTCACATCCAAGAGATGCCTTCTTTTCTAGCAGGTGCAGATAGCTCCGGGGTGTAATGACAACTATCTTTCTCTTTGCTAGATAATAAAAGATCGGATATTTCATCAGGAATCACGCCCAAAGTTCTTCTGGAACACACTTCCTGGAGGCTTGGTGGCCTTGCCAGAATACTCCACTCATCTCAACGACTTCCCTTTCTATTATCTGCAGCAAGGTATGGGAGATACCCCTGCACTGTTTCTAACTTCATTTTTTAATCCCTACTCCTTCTCTCTTAAGAGGTTGGGGTTGTTGAGGTGGTGATGGATTTACCCCTAAATGGTGCGGCATGGAATGCTCCTCTTCAAGGATTTACAGACAGTTCTCAATTTACGACCACGGTTGGGACCAGAATTTCTATCGTTAATCAAGGCAGTTGTGAAGGGCGTTGCCCCAGATTTTATGACCTTTTTTTGGGGGGGCCATGATTGTTAACTGAATCAGTTGTTAAAGTGAATCAGGTGGTTATTAAATTAATCCAACTTCCCACATTGACTTTGGTTGTTGGAAGCTGGCTGGGAAGGTTACAAAGGGGGGGGGGGTGCGATGACCCTGGGATGCTGCAACGGTCATAAATACAAACTGGTTGCCAAGCACCTGAATTTTGATCATGTGACTCTGAGGATGCTGTGATAGTCGTAAGTGCAAGGACCAATCGTAGGTCGTTTTTTTCCAATGCTGTTGTAACTTTGAACAGTCACTAAACAAGTGGTTTAAGTTGAGGACTACCTGTAGTCTCTCTTCCAGGATACTCCATCCGGCACCCTGATGTCCACCACCTATTTTCCAGTTTCATCTTTTACAGAGGCTCAATATTATCATTAGTGTGAATGTTTATTTCCTTGCAGGTTGGTCTACCTTAGGAGGAGCTGCGTCTTAGATTTTTCCCCACTAAAAGTATTTTTGTACTTCTGCAAATTTTAAGGATTCCCAAGTAAGCTGATGCCTATCTTCTGTTTTTTTCCTTTTTTTTTTTTTTAAAAAAAAGCATTTATTCACCCTGTAAGGGTTTAACCTTACACAATGTAAAGAATCATAGAGATGACTTTAGGAAAGGTCTGAGAAAGCGGAAGAAACCAGCCATTGAGCAGAGACTTAAGAGAAGAGATTACATAGTCCAGAGGTTGCAGGAAGCATGAGAAAGAAACAGCTCTGCTGTGATTTTGTTTACTTTAAGATGGGACAAAGAGAAACTTGGCTTTCAAAAATTAAAATAAACAACATTCCTGGAGTCCCTGCTGTGCCTGTTTCTTGACCTGATCTCCTTTGAAGGGCTGACAGAGAGCTGCGTAAGTAACGTAACGCAGAGCAGCTCTGTTCCCAAGAAGCTTAACAATCAGGCCTCTGGGAGAAAAATCAAAAGGGAGAAATCCACAGAATAGAATAGAATGGAATGGAATGGAGTAGAGTAGAGTAGAGTAGAGTAGAGGTACAGGTACAGGTACAGGTACAGGTAGAGTAGAAGCAGAGCAGAGCAGAGCAGAACTGGAAGGGACCTTGGAGGTCTTCTAGTCCAGCCCCCTTCTCGAGTAGACTAGTGACTGTCTAATACAGAGCTTTTCAACCTTTTCACCCATTGTACCACTTTTAGGATATGGCAACATCTGAGTACCACCAGTCACCTAGCAAGATGTCAAAAACTTGATGACCCCCCCCCCAAATGAAAAAAGTAATAAAGTGCAGGTAGTCCTACAGTTCACTTAGTGACTCTTAGAAGTTACAATGGCACTGAAAAAAGTGCCCCGCCCAAACCACAGCTGAGCAAAACACCTGCCTGCCCGCCCGGCCGCGCTCTTCCTCCTGTCTGAGGTTTTCATTGTTGTGAACATTTCTGTTGATGATTGGCAGCGGGGATGGGGTGGGGTGGGGTGTTTGGTTTTTATTCCCCCTATCTGCTGGGTGGTTGCAGCAGGTTTTGGTCACTTCACATGACCCTGGGACACTGTGACTGTCATAAATATGAATCAGTTGCCAAGCATCTGAATATAAATCACAAGACCCTGGAGATGCTGCAACATTCCAGCTGATCGGTGCTTCTTCTGGGCTCAGCAGAAGCACCAGGATCAGTGCCGCTTTCCAGGTGATTGGTGCTTCTTCAGGGCTCAGCAGAAGCACCAGGATCAGTGTCAAGCTCCAGATGGAGCCTGGCGCTGATCCTGGCGCTTGCACTGAGCCCTGACAGCCCCGAAGAAGCACCAATCAGCTGGAAAGTGGCACTGATCCTGGCGCTTCCGCTGAGCCCCGACAGCCCTGCAGCTCCAGCTGTCTCTTGCTCAGGCTTGTGTGGTGCTGCCACCAGTTCAGCTCATTCCCCTCCCCCACTACCACTTTTCTAGGATGGTCGCGTACCACCTGGCAGGTACCAATGTACCACAGGTGGTACCCGTACCACTGGTTGAAAAGCCCTGGTCTAGTAGAGAGGATGGAATGAAATGCTGTTCTGCATTCATTTCTGCCAGGGATCCCCAATTCTCTCTTTTATCAGGCTGGGGGTCATGGCTGGGAGTCTCAACAGTGCATCATGAACATTGTCACCAAACAGCTACAAACAGATAGTCCTCGATTTACAACCGTTCATTCAGTGACCGTCCAAAGTTAACAACATCACTGGAAAAAAGTGACACGACTGTTTTTCACACTTATGATCGTTGCAGCGTCCCCACAGTTATGTGGTCAAAATATGGACGCTTGGCAACTGGTTCATATTTATGACGGTTCCAGTGTTCTGGGATCATGTGGTCCCCTTTTGTGATCCTCTGACAAGTCAAGCCAATGGGGAAGCCAGATTCATTAAGCAACTGTGTTACTACCTTAAGAACTGCTGTGATTCACTTAACTTTGGCAAGAAAGGTCATAAGATGAGGCAACTGTCTCGCTTAGCAACAGAAATTTTGGGCTCAGTGGTGGTCCTAAGGCAAAGATACCTGTCCTGTGGCAGTCATAAGCCATCTATTCCCCCAAAAGCAAGCTGGTAAAATTGGTACCTCTGCTTCTTCCAGGTTCAAATGCTTCAGTTTAATGGTCTTTTTTATCAAGGCAGGTGAGGAGCTGCCCAGACAAAATGCTGAGCAAGACCCATACGCTCTTTTTATTTACAAAAAAGCCTCTGAGATTGTGGCATGACAAAGTCCCAAATAGCGCAGTCCTGGAATGTGCTGGAATCTCTAGCATGTATACCAGACATGTCAAACACAAGGCCCGGGGGCCGGATGCGGCCCGTGAAGTGGTTTCATGTGGCCATTGAAGCCATCCTGGAAACAGTGAGGGAACGCCCTCCGCTGCCTTGGCCCTGGCCCAGGCTGGCCGGGAGCCAATGTACAATTTTGTGGTGGCCATCTATGCTGAAAGGCATTCAGTCTTAGCTCCACAAGGCTGTCTAGAAACAGCGAGGAACCAGCCCCTGCCACGTCAGCCCCGCCCTCTGGGTGCATGCTGGGAAGGGGTCACCCTTTGTGAGGAATGAAGAAATGCACCATGCCTTGGCGCTTGCCCCGGTCCCACCCCCTCCTGCCAGAGACCCTCAGATCTGCCCCACTCCTGCCCAGGCCCCCACAGGCACCCTTGATGTGAACGATGTAGAGCTGGCCATGCCCACCCAGTAGGCCACACCTACTCCATCCATGCCCACCCAGTAGGCCGCACCCACCCTAGCCATACCCCCCCCCCCAGGGCAACCGCAATGCTGATGCGGTCTTCAATGAAATTGAGTTTGACATCCCTGATGTATACACTATTGAAACAGTGACGTCTACGCTGGCTTGGGCATGTTATGAGAATGGCTGATGGTCGGATTCCGAAAGATCTCCTGTATGGAGAACTAGTGCAGGGAAAGCCCCCCCAGAGGGAGACCTGAGCTGCGATATAAGGATATCTGCAAGAGGGACCTAAAGGCCTTGGGAATGGACATTGATAGCTGGGAATCCTTGACCTCTGATCATTCAGCCTGGAGGCTAAAGACGCAGCATGGCCTTCTCCAATTCGAAGAGACACTTGTGTGGCAGGCTGAGGCAAAGAGGCAGTCCTGGAACCAGCAAAATCTGGGGGCTGGACAGGGGACAGATTGTATCTGCCCTCAGTGTGGAAGGGACTGCCATTCTCAAAAGGGCCTTTTTAACCACACCAGATGCTGCCTTAGGACCTCTTTCCAGAGCACGATACCATAGTCTCTTGAGACTGAAGGATGACAGTGATGAACCTGATGTTTTAGGAAGGAAAGATAATGCATGATTAAATTAGAGGGGGCTTGCTTTATAATGGTCAAGCTCTTGGATTAGAACTGAGTTCAGCTGCCATCTCAGCCATTGGTGGGGAGATCTTCAGCCTGCCACTTTTATTTTTTAGCTCAGTCTATCTTCAACAACTGTTTGGGGTTAAAGCAGTGGTTCTCAACCTGTGGGTCGGGACCCCATTTGGGGTCGAACGACCATTTCATGGGGGTCGCCAAACAAGGCTGTCCGCCATTTTTTCCCCTTTTCTTTGGCCACGCCCCTGGCACCTGGTGATGTATAAGTGGCTGGGGGTCACCACAACATGGGGAACTGTATTATGGGGTCGCGGCATTAGAAAGGTTGAGAACCACTGGGTTAAAGTGAAGGGAGATCCTTGTGTTAGGCTGCCGTGTACTGCTAGAGCAGGGGTCTCCAAACTTGGCCGCTTTAAGACTTGTGGACTTCAACTCCCAGAATTCCCCAGCCAGCATAGCTGGCTGAGGAATACCAAAAAAATGAAGTCCACAGGTCTTAAGGTTGCCCAGTTTGGAGACCTCTGTGCTAGAGGAGCTGGGGAATGGGGCAGGGGACCTGGCAATTGGTATCCATGGAGCCACCTCGCAGACTCCTGCTGTAAACGGGCATAGCTGAAATTGTCACTGATGTTATCTCTGTTTCATTAATTCCTCCTGCTTTCTTCTGCTGTTTTCACTGGCAATGAAATCTGAAATTGCAAGTTTCCTATGGGTGGAGACGTCTCTCTTCTTCTTTTATCTTCTGAAATGTCATGTACACTGGTAGCACTAAATAAAGCACTAATGATAATTGGTTAGACGGGGATTAAATTTCAGCAGGTAAGCCAAAACAGGTTTGGAGGAGCGTTTGAAGCATCCCAGACTCACCGGTTCTCTCCCTTAACAGGATCCAGCCCCTCCGAGAAGTTTACAGCATTAATCCGGGCCGTCTCACCTATTGTTTCCCTTTCCCAGCCCATCCTCAAACTCATCCAAGCTGTCTCCAGATCCCAATACTGTGCCAAGGTAAAGGGGTTTCTTGCCATTATTGTGGTGATAGTGATTGCAGTGTCCCCCCAATCACATGATCAAAATGTGGATGCTTTGCAACGGGCATGTATTCACAATGATTGCAGTGTCCTGGGATCACATGATCCCCATTTGCAAGTTTCCCGGTTGGCTTCTGAGGAAGCAAAACCACTGAATGTTTTCCATGACATCTCTGCTCGCTCTATAATGCCAACAAAATTCCAGCACAGGCTGGGGAAAAAAAAACAGTCAACCTAGGCCAGATGGAGCCTGGTGCTGATCCTGGCGCTTCCACTGAGCCCTGACAGCCCCGAAGAAACGCCAATCAGCTGGAAAGCGGCACTGATCCTGGCGCTTCCACTGAGCCCCGACAGCCCTGCAGCTCCAGCCATCTCTTGCTCAGGCTTGTGTGGTGCTGCCACAAGTTCAGCTCATTCCCCTCCCCCACTACCACTTTTCTAGAATGGTCACGTACCACCTGCCAGGTGCCAATGTACCACAGGTGGTGCCCGTACCACTGGTTGAAAAGCCCTGGTCTAGTAGAGAAGATGGAATGAAATGCTGTTCTGCATCCATTTCTGCCAGGGATCCCCAATTCTCTCTTTTATCAGGCTGGGGGTCATGGCTGGGAGTCTCAACAGTGCATCATGAGCATTGTCACCATGAGCATTGTCACCAAACAGCTACAAACAGAGGAAGTCAAGTTTGCTTAATGAGTGCATGATTCCCTTAACGAGTGCTGTGACGTGCTTAACAACCATTGCAGGAAAGGATGTAAAATTGGACAGAACTTACTTAACAACTGCCTTGCATAGTGATGGAAGTTCCCATCCCAGTTGTGGTTGTAAGTCAAGGACTACCTATATACGAACATACTAGTTTTATGTTGAGGAACATGAAAAATGATCTGTCTCCATCTAAGATGTGCAGCCCTGCAATCTAGTCCAGTCCAGGTAGTCCTCGACTTACGACCAGAATTGAGTCCAAAATTTCTGTTGCTAAGTGAGGTATTTGTTAAGTGAGTTTTGCCCTTTATTACGACCTTTCTTGCCACCGTTGTTAAGAGAAGCACTGCAATTGGTAAGCTAGTAACCCGGTTGTTAAGTGAATCTTAACATTGACTTTGCTTGTCAGAAGGCTGCAAAAGGTAAACGACATGACGGTCATAACTATGAACCATTTGCCAAGCACCTGAATTTTGATCACGTGACCCTGGGCATGCTGCAACGGTCGTTAAGTGTGGAAAACAGTCATAAGTCACTTTTTTCAGTGCTGCTGTAACTTTGAATGGTCACTAAATGAACTGTTGTAAATCAAGGACTACCTGTGCCTCGAATTTCTATTGCCTGCTTCCCACCACTCTCCTGTTTAATAGCAGCTCTCATCTCCTTGCTAGCCTCTTGATCCAGATTTCTGAGGCTCCATGTTGTCATTCCCACCTCTTGTTATGAAGATGGCTAGAAGGTGTGATCTTCCAGAGTTGCGCTGTACAAAATCGCGCCAAGCTCTGGTGCCTTTTCCATTCCCTTGTATGGCAAAGGGTTGTGGTAGGTGTGGCAGCTTTAGGATACACCTGGGTGGGCTAGTAACCTTTATTGCTGTCAGCAAGTCTCACCTTCCCCTCTAACTACAGGGCAAGTCCTGTCAACAGCCACGTCTCTACTGCAGATGAGCTCAGCTAACCAGGCCGCGCCCATCCTGAGCATTTCAAAATGTATGGCAGTAAATATAGCCTTCTAAGTATGTGAACTCTGGAGTCTGAGCACACTGTTCTTGTAGCTTGTCTGCTTTAGAAGGAAAGATTCAGTCAACTTCAGTAAAAATACTAAGCAAACATGCATTGGTGTGTAATCTAGTATATTATAGAGGAACCCATTGGGTCTAGTGGTTAAAGGTGCTGGATAGAAGCTAGAAGACCATAACTACTAGTACTGAGGCCAATCTCTCTCAACCTTGAGAAGAAGGCAGTAGCAATCTGTTTCTAAAAATGTTGCCCAGAAAACTGCAGAGTCCACCTACTTACTAGGAGTCCAAAGTAATTCAGAGGCAGAAGAAAGAAAGGGGGAAAAAAAGAAAAGAAAAACCAACAATAAAAGCTTTGTTTTCCTTTTGGAGAGATTGAGTGGCAATTGTTTGGTCCTGCCCCACAATACAAATTACTGCCAAATCCTGCATTTTTAAAACCAATTCTCACTCAATTGGAGGAACTCGGGATCGTGTCTGCAAAATTCTCTTGGGTAGAGTGTGATGGTCTTGCATTTGTTTAGATCTGAGGCACTCAAGGGGAACATGTGAATGTCCTGCCTTTCCTAGTAGAGTCATGTCTCCAAAAGTTATCTGCTTCCTGGTTTCTCATGGTGTCATTGAATCCCAGCAGGACAGTTTGGGAGTGACTCTTATTCTAAGGCGTTGGGAGGTTGGGAATTGCAAACGGGCAGGGAGGCTTCGGAATGATAGAAAAATGCCTAATGGAAAAGCACACAGCAAAAAGGGTACAGGTAGTCCTTGGGTTATGTTAATGATCTGAACACGCTGAAATCATGGTGTCCTCACGCTGACTTTTTCTTTAATATCTGACTAACGCAGCGAGGAAAAGCCTTCTTAATGAACCATGCCACTTTATTAAAAAGGTTACGATGGTACTAAATTAAGGGGATTTATGACCAATCCTTGGAGTTCCAGCCATTGCAGCATCCCCACAGTCCCACAATTGCAATTTGGGACAATCCCTACTAGCTTCCCATAAGCAAAGTCATGGGGAAGACGGCAGGAAGTCGAAAGTTGGAAGTCACTGTTACGCAAGATCCTTGCTTAAACAAATGACAACTGGAATTGCCAGACCTGTCATTGCTCAATGGCACCGTCATGTGACATTGTGCTTTACAACCGCATCACTTAGCAGCAGAAATTCCGATCCCAGTTGCCATCCTAAGCCAACTATTTTTATCTTTCAACATTCCACCACGGCGCCAAAAGAAAAACTTGGAAGGGTATTCTCAAGCAACTGAGAATAAGGCAGAAAAGCAGAAACCTCTTTCCAATGAAAGAAAGCAACAGAGAAATTGCAAGTCCCATTTTAGTGCAGCACCAGTATGAATGGCTTTTGTCTGTCAGTTGCACGGCCTGGTTTTATGGGGACAAAAATGGGACAACACAGCCCATCGAGCTTCATAGTTGGGCATTCCATGTTCACAGTGCTGCTGCTAAAAGGACTTTCCTTTCACCTCACACCTAGAAAAACAATTTCCGAGAAAGATCTCAAATATATCAAGTGGGAAAATTTCATTAAGAAAGATCAACGTTTCTGCCGCTTTCCTTATAACGAGCAACTGAAATGCTTTTACTAGAGCAACTTTTTAGCTGCTCCTTCGTTGTATAATTTAGATTTGCTGCAGGAAACCATTAACATTTTGGGGTCAACCGTTCCTATGAACCTAAAATGCTGGCTTGAGACTAGACTTCTGGAGCCAAAACGTGGCGGCGTTTGCACAGTGGAATACTTGCTTCCAAACCCCAGTTGCTGTTTGAAAGCAGGGATTCGGGCAGCTGGCCAAGCAGGGTAAGGGAAATTGTACAAGCTGAAATTCCTGAGGCAGTCTGGTGATGAGACAAAGCCAGAGGACCACCCCAAAGAGGGTGGCTTTGAGACATCAGTGCAGGAGGTACTGTTTGTACTGCAGCGCAATACAAACAAGGTAGATTTAGCACAACAAGAGTCTGCGGCGTGTTTTCTTATATAAGACTCATAGAAATAAGCAGAGCTTTTGGGCTTTGACAGAGCTGCTGCCCATTTCAATGAGGTTCTGTGCCAGTAGGTTTTGTTCCTTCCCATTCATGGGAGGAGACATGCCATTGTAGGTGTTTGCATCAGAAACCAAAATACGGTATGTTCCTAAGATAGCCTTGTGAAACTGTCTTCTGCCTAACTCTTTACTTAGTCCCTCTCCAACCCCAGAGATGATCCCCAGAGATGGATTTCAGCTTCCACAATCCCCAAGCAGGCTGGCAATTGGCCGGGTTTGGCTAAGAAGAGTGGGTCTTGCAATCCTGATGAGAGAGGGTGATTATAAAGCCTAGCCCAGGGATAGGCAACCTTGGCTCTTTTATGACTGGTGGACTTCAACTCCCAGAATTCCTGAGCCAGCCATGCTGAGGGGAAAGGGAGAGGTTTCCAAGCTGAGCCATGCTGGCTCAGGAATTCTGGGAATTGAAGTTTCACGAGTCACAGAAGAGCCAAGGTTGCCTATCCCTGGCCTAGACCTAGGCCGCTTTATGACTCATGGACTTCAACTCCCAGAATTCCTGAGCCAGCCATGCTGAGGGGAAAGGGAGAGGTTTCCAAGCTGAGCCAGGCTGGCTCAGGAATTCTGGGAGTTGAAGTCCACAAGTCATAAAAGAGCCAAGGTTACCTACCCCTGGCCTAGGTTGACTGTTTTATTTCCCCAGCCTGTGTTGGAATTTTGTTGGCATTATGGAGCGAGCAGAGATGTCATGGAAAACATTCAGTGGTTTTGCTTGTTTTCTGGAGTTTTGTTGGTGGGTTATAGCAGTGGGTGTCTTAAGATGGATGTCTTAAGATGGATCTTAAGATGGATGTCTTAAGGCCCTCATATCACTCCTGAAGCCCCAGTCTGATTTTTAGGGGAATCAGGGGTTTGGGAAGAATAACATTTCTGGAGAAATTGAAATATCTCTTCACCCCTCCAACTAAACCCACTTCAGGCCTTTTGGAACACCTTAAAAACCTGGCTTTCCCTTCTGAATTTAGAGCCAGGATGTTAGCAAGACTTGATTTGTTTATAGTATGCTGTGTTCTGCAATGAATTGAGCAATTGGTTATTTTTTATCTAGCATCTTTTAATCTTTTAATTCTTTTAAATATGTATGTTTTTGTTTGTAAGCCTTGTTGGTTGCCAAGAGTTAATTGATTAAATTGGGCGGCCAAATAAAGTTGCAGAAGGAACAAACAAACAAACAAGTACAGCACGGGCCACAAAATGAAAAAAAAAAAGATTGTTCTGTTGCACATTTCAGCTAGCTAACCAGGCATTTCTGTCTCTTGTACAGATTTTAGTCTTATGGAGCTGTGAGAAGCCATCTCCACAGAAGTGGCCGCCGACCACAGTTCCCTTGACCGTCATTTTAAGCAGCAACAAGGTAAGAAGCTCTCCAGATTGTGGTTGTGGTTGTCATATTTTAGCAAGGGGAGACCTGGGCAAAATCTGCTGAGGCCCACACTCCAGCAGGCATCCTGCTTTCTAAACACCCCGGTTCACCTATCATTTAAAGCCAGTTCTCCTTATCCTTCAATGTGCATTTTCCAAGCATTCAAGCAAAGACCAATGTATGGGCAAGAGTAAATATTCCACTTGATCTTTCTTACTCTCCGATTTTCAAAAGAAATGTCCTGGTGGGCAAGTATTCAAGAGGAAATAGTTACCAACAGCAGAAACAAAACAGAAAAGTAACCTGAGTAACATCTCAGATAAGTCCACCCCAGTTCTCATGAAGATAAGGTGGAGAGAGGGAGAAAGTGCATTCAGATTTATCTGAACATTATCTCTCCCTCTCTCTCTCTCTCTCTCTCTCTCTATCTATCTATCTATCTGTCTCCCACTTCTAATAGTTTTACAAATAATTCAAGGTGGTGAACATATTGAGCACACCTTCCTCCTCCCTATTTTCCCCACAACAGCCAACCTGTGAGGTGGGTTGGGCTGAGAACCATTGATCCAAAGTCAACCAATCAGCTTTCATAGATAAGGTGGGACTAGAACCCACAGCCTCTTGGTTCCTGGCCTGGTGCCTTAACCACTAGACCAAACTGGCTCTCCCATATCTTTACAATAAACGTAGCGTTGATCTACATGACTTTGATTTCCTGTCTGGTTCTTCCTTGAAGGGGTGACAGAAGATGCTTTTCTGTTTCTTCTCTCTTCTCCTGCAGGTCAGCGAACGGTTTTTGCCTTATTCTGCCATCGGAACGGATGCTGTGTTGAGCCTTGATGAATATACCAGTCTTTCAACCAGTGAGGTAAGAAAGTTTCCAGAATCTAGTATGTCTAGTTTAACGAAGAGAAGGACGAGGGCAGACAGGATAGCAGTGTTCCAATATCTCAGGGGCTGCCCCAAAGAAGAGGCAGTCAAGCTCTTCTCCAAAGCACGTGAAGGCAGGAGAGGAAGCAATGGATGGAAACTCATCAAGGAGAGAAGCAACCTAGAACTAAAGAGAAACATCCTGACAGTTAGAACAATTAACCAGTGGAACAACCTGCCTCCAGAAGTGGTGAACTTCCAACACTAGAAGTTTTTAAGAAGAGACTGGACAGCCATTTGTCTGAAATGGTATAGGGCAGTGGTGGCGAACCTATGGCTTGGGTGCCAGAGGCGGCACTCAGAGCCCTCTCTGTGGGCACGCGCACCGTTGCCCCAGTCCTAGGCCTTCAGCTGGGTTTTATAAAACATTTTCACTTTAGGCCTCCGCCGCTGTGTGCAAAAAAAAAAAAGGTTCAATCAATCAATTTCAACTTCTTGCGGGAAAAAAAAGATCTTGCAAAGTTGGAATTGATTGATTGAACTTTTTAGTCCCACCCAGTCTGCCGTTACCACCGCAGCCACGCCCACCCAATGGGCCACACCCACCCAATGGGCCACACCCACCTGGCACTTGACGATGCATAAGTGGGTTTTGGTTTGCAGTTTGGGCACTCAGTCTCTAAAAGGTTCGCCATCACTGGTATAGGGTTTTCTGCCTGAGGACTAGATGATCTCCAAGATCCCTTCCAACATTATTATTATTGTTGATCATCTCACAGTCAGCCAGATGTTCAGACTGGATTTGGCATTTTGTCTACCTATCGAGTCCTTACCCAGGACCTGGGATAGGCAGATGTGGATGTTTGATGGTATTACAGATATCGTTGCAGGATGGAAGCAGTTCCTAGTAAGGCCAACTTTTGCAATTGACTAATAGCGAATTTGTTTTTTTTAATTATTATTATCATCATCATCATTATCATTATTATCATTATTATTATCTTTCTACTCATGCTGTAGCTATGGAGCTTGCATAAGGGACAAATGACTACTTAAACATAGGCCTAGAACCTGGGACAGTTGAGTAGTCCCTATAAAGGAGAATATTTGTAGCTCAAGGTTGAAATGAGGGGTCCTTGGTACTCTCTGATCTTGGTTATTTTCTTGCAGATGTTTCATTACCCAAATTAGGTAACATCATCAATGCTAGTATTTATAACTAGTTTGGGTAATAAAGCGTCTGCAAGAAAATAACCAAGATCAGAGAGGTAGTCCATCCACTGCAGCTATCTTGGCCAAGAGGGGGCTAGGGATGTCCCCCAAATTGTATATATCTTACCTATTGGACAAAGCAAACCTATATGTATATGCAATGTTTTACAATCAAATGATTGAAATTTAAATTGTTTGACTTAGAAAAATGGGGGGAAAGGAAATACGTATATACACTAAAATATGGAATTGTCTTGTCTAATGAGTTATCCGACTCGGATTCCCCATTGTAAAATGCTTGCTTAGATGTGGAAAGGGAAAGATAAGTAATCTTTGCATGGCCTGCTTACAAAAAGTTCTAGCTTTAATTTGGGACATCTCCAGAATTGGTTAATAGAGAGTGTGGCTGATCCTGGAGAATTGCAGCTGGTTAGAGTAGGCCAGTCTTTGCCAACCTGATGCCTTTCATTACTACTTTTGGAATGACCCATCAGCATGGCAAGAGGTGGGAATTCTAGGAATTTCTAGAAGATGTTTAAGTGGATACACATTATGCCTACTATGGATGCCACACGCTAACAGGTAAAGCAGGGGTGTCCAGTCTTGGCAACTTTACGAACCTGTGGACTTCAACTCCCAGAATTCTCCACCAAGCCATGCTGGTTGAGGAACTCTGGGAGTTGAAGTCCACCGGTCTTAAAGTTGCCAAGGTTGGACACCCCTGCTCTAGAGATTATGCCACTTGGAAAAAAGAAAGAATATAATTTGAAAGTAGAAGACGCGACTTCCCCTAGACCGGTGATGGCGAACCTTTTAGAGACTGAGTGCCCAAACTGCAACCCACTTATGCATCGTCGAGTGCCGGGTGGGTGTGGCCCATTGGCTGGGTGTGGCCCATTGGGTGGGCATGGCTGCAGTGGTAATGGCAGACTGGGTGGGATTAAAAAGTTCAATCAATCAATTCCAACTTTGCAAGAATTTTTTTTTCCCGCGAGAAGTTGAAATTAACTGATTAAACCTTTTTTTTTTGCACATGGCGGTGGAGGACTAAAGTGAAAAGGTTTTATAAAACCCAGCTGAAGGCCTAGGACTGGGGCAATGGCACACGTGCCCACAGAGAGGGCTCTGAGTGCCACCTCTGGCACCCGTGCCATAGGTTCACCAACACTGCCCTAGACAACCTGAAGACTTCTGATGAAAGATTCTTTTTTCTCAAATTGTTTTCCTGCTCTCTTCCTTATCTTTTAGGTTGACTTTGCCTTTGTCGTATGGAGAAATTTCCCCAACCAGATTGTAGGCTTCCCAATGCGCAGCCATTTTTGGGATGCCAGCAAGACCCAGTGGAGCTACACTTCAAAATGGACCAATGAGTTCTCTATGGTTCTCACTGCAGCAGCATTCTATCACAGGTAACCTGACTGAAGAGTACCCTTGAGTTGGAAAAAAACCCATTGAGGAGATCAAATTCAGGTCCTACTCAATGCTGGAATCTCAACTGATATGACTGTCAGCTTCTGCTTGAACTCTTCCTAGGAAGGGAAGCTGTCCCCTTAGCCATTTGTTTACATCAGGGGTAGGCAACCTTGGCTCTTTTATGACTCGTGGACTTCAACTCCCAGAATTCCTGAGCCAGCTGTGCTGGCTCAGGAATTCTGGGAGTTGAAGTCCACGAGTCATAAAAAAGCCAAGGTTGACTACCCCTGGTTTACATTGTTGTTGTTTGTGAGAAGCTCTCCCTAACCTTCCACTGGAACCTGCTTTCATACTTTTTAAGCCTGTTCTTCCATCAGTTGCGTTCTGAACACCTCTGGGTGAACGTCAAGCATCTTTCAGATAATGTTTGAAGAATAAACAGGGAGGTTGATATCTTTAGAATTAATCCAGTGGTAACTGTAACCTTGGATCATTGAATAGATTCTGTGTGGATTGGTCTTGAAACTATGGGTCTCTTTCTCACATACACCTTAACCTTCATCTAAAACAGTGGTTCTCAATCTTTTTATACCGGCGACCCCGGTCATAAGGAGGCGGCGCACCTGCGCGGTGGCGCCCCCTGCACGGCACGCATGCGCGGCGGCGCCCCCTGCGCAGCACGTGTGTGCGGCGGTGCCCCCTGCGCGGCATGCATGCGTGGCGGCGGCCCCATGCGCTGCCCAAGCGCGCCGCGCATGCGCGGCGGCAGCCCCATGCGCCGCCCCCTGCGCCAGCTGAGGAAAAAAATGGTGGACTGCGTTGTTTGGCGACCCCTGTGAAATGGTCATGACCCACAGGTTGAGAACCGCTGATCTAAAAATGAATATCCTTCGATTATATGGCATCAATTCATTTTTGATTCCTAGCAATCACATAGATTTTCTCTATGACGATATAGTTCTAACCTGTTCTTACACTCTTCAGTTATCTTTAAATATACTACTCTTGAAGTAGTCTTTTCACCTGATTCGTCCCCACTTTCCTCCTTCCTCGCAACATATTGGTGAATATTCCCTTTGGGTTATGACTACATAAGCATTGGTATTTTTAAAACTGAGCTCTTTGTAGATTACAAGCATGTGTGTAAATATTTTTAGCAAAAGTTGTATAAATTAAATCTGCAATTTAGCTCTTTCTGCAGGGGCTAGGTGGAGAAATAAAGGGATGTGGTGGCACCTTAGTTTGTAGAAACAGGTGGGAAAAACAGTGCTAGAAGAGTTTGCTATATTTTTATATAAGAATAACTTGCCTGTGAATGTTGATGGGGGTGTTCCTGGTGTTTCCTTGATTAGGCTGTTGTTTACTGATGACTTCTAGATCTGTCTTTTCTAACCAGCCATTTTATTAATATTTGATGGGAATTCTGGGAGTTGCAGTCTTGACACAATTAGGCATCTGTTTTTTTGAAGGACACTGGAGTGGGTCAGGAAGAAGATGCCACCACAAGATTAGTCTATTTATGTACTAAGAAATATGGTTCAACTAAATTCTCCAGTCCAGCAAAGAAGCATATAATATGATAATTAGAACATGGTCAGAAAACAGTTGGAAAAACATTGTTCCAGCAACTACTCTTCAGAAATGTTGGGTTTTTAGGCTCTGTTCTCAGGGCCCTACTTGAGCCTCAGTGGCAAGCAATCCTGTTGTTGTTATCCCATCTTTATTTGTAGGTAATGTATACTATCCTAGAGTGGAAGGAGCTACTGAATTCAACCACCTGAACTCTACTATTTAATGGCTCTTATCTAATATTCAACCAG
The DNA here is from genome assembly GCF_016545835.1 of Crotalus tigris. NCBI lineage: Eukaryota > Metazoa > Chordata > Lepidosauria > Squamata > Viperidae > Crotalus > Crotalus tigris. The sequence goes on along the minus strand of NW_024097256.1, from coordinate 252,658 downwards.
AACATTCTAAATTATGTATTCCAAGATGATTTTAAAAAACAGATTGGAGGGAGCAGGTTGAGGATGGGAGCCTTATACGTTTCTGCAGGGATCTTCTTTCTGCCCACCCCTGTGTTTTCCTTCCACAGGTTCTATCACAGCCTCTTCAGCAACTATTTGCCTGCCAAACTAAGGAGTTTTGTTGATCAGATTGCCAACTGTGAGGACATATTGATGAACTTTCTGGTTTCTGCTGTAACCAAATTGCCCTCCATCAAAGTGACCCAGAAGAAGCATCTCAGGGAGAGCCCACCTCAGCAGGTAGGTAGGCATGGATGGGAACAAATGGGGGGGGGGGGGCAGAGGAGAAAAGGAATTATTCCTGTCTTGAATATTTTATTTCCAGCACTTCTTGATGCCCTTTAAGTATTACTTGGTGCCCTTCGGATAAGTGAGGATTTCACTCCCATAATGGCAGCATTGGCTACTGACGGTGGGAATTGACACACCGATTTAAGGAGAAAGCACATTTGTGCTACTCTTTGGAATCCATACTTAGCAGAGAGGTCCACGTGGCTCTTTTGAACCTGAGTTAGTTTTTCAGTGGGCGGAACGTGTGAACCGTGAGCACTTTTTTGATAGGGGTATATGCCTGAAGCTCTTAGGGTATCTGGCTGATACACAGAAAGGTGAAAAGCTCCATATTTAGAGGGAGTTCACTTCTCAATTCCAGTTGTTGAGGAGCAACAGAAGAAGGCAGCTGTTATCTTTGTCATCCTCATGCAGAATTTGAATTAAAAAAAGTTGTATCAGGTTTGGTACAAGGAAACATTCACTCTGGAAAGCGAAAGAGGGCAATTGTATTCAGTACCAGTTCAGAATTTCACTAACAACGTGCCTGAAATTGAAATGAAAGCCATTTTGTGTAATGGTAAAGGTGCTAGCTAAAAAACAGGAGATCGTGAGTTCTAGTCCAGCATTAGGCATGAAAGCCAGTTGGGTGACTTTGGGCCAGGGGTCTTCAAACCTGGCCCTTTTATGACTTGTGGACTTCAACTCCCAGAATTCCTCAGCCAGGCAGGCTGGCTGAGGAATTCTGGGAGTTGAAGTCCACAAGTCATTGGCTTTGGGCCAATCTCCAGGAGACCATGAGTTCTAGTCCTGCCTTAGGCACCCTCTCTCAGCCCAACCCACCTCACCGGGTTGTGTGGAAAGAGGGAAGAAGCAGGGGTATGATGTAGAATGATACATTGTATAAAGTAATAAAAGGTGGGATAAAAATCTAGTCTAATGATGATGCTTGGTCTCTTCCCTCGTCTTCCCTCGGTTCCTGAAGCTCCTGAAAAGTGCACCCGCCTCCAACAGCAGCCTACATTTTGCACAACGGCAGGAGTGCATCAATCACTTTGCCGCCTGGTTTGGCTACATGCCTCTGGTGCATTCTCAGTTCCGCTTGGACCCAGTGCTGTTCAAGGATCAGGTATCTGTGCTACGGAAAAAGTACCGGCAACTGGAGAGGGACTAGGTCAGGAGAGAAGCCCACTGCCGCTCTCTGGGAAGGCGCGTGGAGAAGAAGACCCCAGCCATGCTGGACTCACTGCTTACTCCAGGCCGTTGGTGCTATGGCTGGATTTTGGCTTGGGTTCACTGCATTGATGCCCTTTGAACTCTGGATACTGAAAAGTGGAAACTCTCGCTGGCAGCCAGGGTGGTGCCAGAGGAATCTTCCAGTTGTTCCGGAATGTTCCAGTCTTTATTGGGTTTTACCAGTATCAATAAAGTTTTGCAGAAAACAACTCTTTCTTGATTGCCTTCTGAGGGCCGTCTCTTTTCAGACAGAAATGTCGGCTTCGGTATTTTGATACAGATGGGGAGCATTGATTCAAAATCTGTGGGGCCTAATCTATAATGGCTCGTCCTGGTCATTAGCTAGAATTGCAGGTGGCAAAATCAGACAAAGGACGTATGTTCAAGTTGCTTGCTATTTCCCTGCTTCTTAGGAGAGGTGTTTTTTTTTTTTTTTTTTGCAACAATAAAACAGGATGTCTTTGGGGAAGATGATAACGATCTGAACAGGCTGAAATCATGGTGTCCTCACACTGACTTTTTCTTCAGTATCTGACTAATGCAGGGTGGAAATTCCTCCTTAACGAACCATGCCACTCCCAGAATTCCCCAGCCAAATTACGGTGCGTCCAAATTTTGATCACATGATTTTGGGAATGCTGCAATTGGTCCTTAAGCGTGAGAAATGATCACAAGTCACTTTTTTTCCAGTGCAGTTGTTAACTTCAAATGGTCAATAAATGAATGGTTGTTAAGTCAAGGACTACCTGCACTTTCAATGCAAGGAAAGGACAAGGGTGATAGTTTGGGAAATGCTGTTCAATGAAACGCAAAGGCACAATGGGCAATGGGCGGTTCCTGGCTCAATGGTGTGCAACTATGAGAGAAATCTAAATGTCCTAGTGCAGGGGTCTCCAAAATTGGCAACTTTACGACTTGTGGACTTCAACTCCCAGAATTCCTCAGCCAGCCATGCTGGCTGAGGAATTCTGGGAGTTCAAGTCCACAAGTCGTAAGGTTGTCAAGGTTGGAGACCCATCCTAGTGCAGGGCTTTTCAACCGGTGGTACGCGTACCACCGATGGTATTTAGTATCTGGCAGGTGGTACGCGACCCCTAGCCAGGTGTAGCAGGGGAGGGAACACAGACCTGCAGGAGATCAGCTGGAGCTGCAGAGCTTGGCAGAAGCCCCAGGATCGGCGCACGTGGCGACATGGTAATTGGAGTTTCCAATGCACCCGGAAGAAAAAAAGGAGGAAGAGGGCGGAGAGAAGAGAAGGTATAAAAGGGGACAGTTTTTGGCAGGAGAGCGAGAAGAGAAGAGGCTTAGCAAAGCAGTGAGGAGAGACGGAACAAACCGTGTGTTTTCGGACTGAGGGTGAGTGAGCAAGCCGTGCTTGGAGCAAGGCTGAGCAGGGATAGGAAAAAATTTTTTTGTTTGGTGGACAGACATTGGATGTGGCTTTTGGTGGCCTTTTGTGGGGGGAAGAGTGGAGGCCTTTGAAATGGGGAAAATAGGCTGCTAATCTCCTGGGAATGCAAACAAAGGTGCTGGGAGTCATCTCTAACTATGGACTGGTCATTTTTATTTTGAAAAATGGATGTGTAGAAATGCTAAAAAGATATCCGGATTCTTCAGAAGGAGCCTGTTGCCTTTCCTGTTTTATTAACTATGGCTCAGAGTTTGCTCATTGGTCCAGAATTTTTTATTTCAATAAAACAGTATGTTTTATTCTTTTTTTAATGTTGCCTTAAGACAGTGGTTCTCAACCCTTTTAATGCCGCAACCTCCCAACCGGTCGTAAATCGAGGACTACTCAACCGGTCGTAAGTCGAGGACTACTCAACTGGTGCAGCACTGTTGCAGAATGGGACTTTTGGCGGGCTCAGCAGGGCAGAGACATCCTGGACAATTCCTATTGGCTTTTGAAAGCCAATAGAATTAGACTCTATTCAAGAGAGTCTATTCTATTGGCTTTCAAAAGCCAATAGAATAAAAGGGAGTAGCACAGCTAAGGAAAAGAGGGAAAAAATGGCGGACTGCATTGTTTGGCGACCCCTGTGAAATGGTCGTTCGACCCCAAATGGGGTCCCGACCCATAGGTTGAGAACCACTGCCTTAAGATGAACTGGGAATCACTGCCCATTCATATTTGCTGGGGTATATTTTCCCTCAACCTACCCAGTATGGTCCTTCTACCTGTGGCTGCGGTGTTGGGAGTTCAGCAACAAGAAATCACATTAATTTGAGAGGGTTGCAGACGGCCTGTCGGTGAGAATTGATCCTCTGTAGCAGTGTTTCCCAAACTTGACAATTTTAAGGCATGTGGACTTCAACTCCCAGAATTCCACAGCCAGTGTTGCTGGCTGTGGAATTCTGGGAGTTGAAGTCCTCATGCTTTAAAATTGTCAAGTTTGGGAAACACTGCTCTGTAGGAACTTCTTCTCTCTGACAAAAGCAGGGAGGGGTATATGGAACCCTGAATGATCTCTGTGTAAATCAGATGGTTTTGAAGAAGGATATCCATTGCTTTCTGAAAAGTACTTGGAAAAGTGCTCTCAACTTGAATAAAATGTGTGAAATTCTTCAGTGCAGTTTTGTGGGTGGGAGCAGATGCTCCTATGTGGCTAGGCAGCCACATCAGTAAAAGGTCTGAAGCAGCAGTGCTTTAACTGAAAAATGAGCAGCTCCCTGAACACCTTGTGTGTGGAAGTTGGTTGCACAACAGCTAAATTATTACACATGTGAATATTTCTGTGATAAGGTAATCATTACTACTTTTTTTTGTCATTAAGTTTTTTACACCTTGCTAAGCCACTGTTGATACTCAAATATTGTCATGTCCTAAAGGTGGTACAGTCTATGAAAAGGTTGAAAAGCCCTGTCCTAGTGGACCACCACTTAACTATGAGCCAGTGGTGTGTTGCAGCTGCCCAAAAAGCAAATGCAGCCCTGGGCTACATCAACAGAGGGAGAGCATCAAGATCATGAGAAGTGATAATACAGCTTTATGCCCCACTAGTGAGGCCACACTTGGAATATCGCATCCAGTTCTACTCACCACAATGCAGAAAAGATGCTGAGAAACTGGAAAGTATGCAGAGAAGAGCAACAAAGATGATAAAGGGTCTGGAAGCTAAATCATATGACGAACAGTTGAGGGAAGGTGTATCTAGCCTACTGAAGAGAGTGATAACTGTCTTCCAGTACTTGGGCTGTCACAGGAGAGGGGATTGACTTATTCTCCAAAGCACCAGAGGGCAGGACAAGAAGTAACGGGTGAAAGCTTGTTAAAGGGAGATCCAACCTAGAAGGAAGAATTTTTCTGACAGAACAATTAGTCAGTGGAACAGCTTGCATCCCGGAGTTGTGGGTGCTCCATCGCTGGAGATTTTCAAAAGTAGACTGGACAACCATTTGGGATGGCATAAGGTCTCCTGCCTTGAGCAGGGGGTTGGACTAGAAGACCTCCAAGGTCCCTTCTAGCCCTATAATTATATGTTATTAATAGGTGAGAGTACTTAAGCCACTTGCCAATTTTTCCTTGCTGGATTTCTTTTAAAAGCAAAGTGTTTTTTCTGTCAATGAGCAAGGCAGGGAGGTTCATGATAAAAGACATCTTTTCCTCCACTTCGTAAACTCTTCGGGCCTTTGGGGCAGAAAGGTTGATTCCTTGAAAAGTTTGGAAAGATTGGGGTCCATTAGCAAAAGGGAACATACCAATTGCAATATGTTTTAGCCAATGTGTCGAAATGCATTGCTGTACTGTATACTAGCCTGGCCCTCAGCTATGGTAGCTGAACCAATTAAGTTCTGGGTCAGCTATGGTGCAAGAAACAAAAATGCTGTGTGTGCAGTTTTGCAGCAGAAACACAAAGCTTAAAGAGGGCACTTTCTCACTGGAAGAACTCTTGTTCCACTTTCTCAGCTGTGCCCCCAAATGCCCTTCCTCTTCCACAGCTTGAAATGCTCTAATGTAGGCAACCTTGGGTCTTTTATGACTCGTGGACTTCAACTCCCAGAATTCCTGAGCCAGCCTGGCTCAGCTTGGAAACCTTTCCCTTTCCCCTCAGCATGGCTGGCTCAGGAATTCTGGGAGTTGAAGTCCACGAGTCATAAAAGAGCCAAGGTTGCCTACCCCTGCTCTAATGCCATGCTATTTTTACAATATGTTCTCCAATGGAGCAGAGGGGTAGCATTACTATCCTTCTTTGCAGTGATACTGTTTAAAAAAGCTGGTTGGCTAGCCATCACTTTTTGGGATTCCTATGTTGCTCAGTGGAAATGCTCTCCAGGACTCTTCAGTTGGTTCTCTGCCTGATGAGGATTAGGCAGATTTTCAGAAATGATTCTGAAGGACTGAGAATTTGTAGCTCAGCGTTGAACTATGGAGTCCTTGGTGCTCTCTGAGCTTGGTGGTTTTCTTGCAGCCTTTTCATTACCCAACTAGGTAACATCATCAGTGCACTGAAGATATTTACCTAGTTGGGTAAAACAACATCTGCAAGAAAACAGCCAAGTTCAGAGAGCACCAAGGACTCCGTGGTTTGAGGAATGAAAACGGGCTGCATGGAAGTGCCAGGAGTTACTGATTTGGTCCAGGTTTTCCCAACATGGAGGGAAAAAAAATAGAGCAGGAAAAGGAGGATAAAGAATACATGGCTACAACATCTGCTGAAAGATTAGTGAGGCTAATGTTTGTATTTTTGCTTTGGGGAAGGATTTGGTTATTATTCTCTTGGCAAAAATATATGGGAATGAAGCCAAAGGGAGAGATAATTCGTTGACTTCCTTTCCTGATGAGGCTGACACGGTGCTCTAACTAAAATGTTTTCCATGGCTGATTAACAGAAGTCAATAATGCCACAATTAGGTGTCAAGTCAGGGAAGACCTAGGAACTGATAAAGAGAATATCAGTCTATATTAAAAATAAATGTATTCAAACCACCCTTCCCCTCTGGAAAGTACCAGGTTGGGTGGGGAGAGTCCACATCTAGTAGTTTTCATAGCATATCTACCACCAACTTTTTCCAGCATAGTATCTTCCAGGGTTTTGACCACCGTTCCTGAATTCCCAGAAGCCCTGAGAAAGCCTATACAAATGGAACTTGAAAGAAAACCATTGTTTTATCCCTGGTCTCTAGCAATCCAATATTTAGCTCCAAAAAGCTGGTATATAACTAATGAGACCTGGTAACCAGTATTCCACTAATCACACACAGATCAAAGGATTCTCTTTCTTATGCTACATAAATCCCAGAGTCTGGTGTCCAAGTAAATGATTCAACCGGGAAAGCAATTATTTCTTTCCATCTATTGCCAAAGCAGCACAAGAACACTGCCATAACTATACCTCTCTTCATGTGAAAAGACCCTTCCTGCCCATGGCACAAATCCTCCCTAGAAGCTAGGGAACTGGTCTTCCATTAAACTGTCTCTTTAAAATACTTTGGCGAGGGAAGCACTAGCCAAAGTAACAAAATTATTGTTATTTGTGAGCATCCCGCTGCAGGCCTTAATGCAAAAGTCTTATCAATCAACTGATCTTATCTGCAAGGAAACCCTACAGCCTGCTAGCTGCAAAACAGCCATTTTAAAAAATATTAATATATTTAAATGATATAATTTTTGAAAAATGGAAAATACATTAAGATCCCTGCTTGCAATAAATCAGGAAGCAAGGCAATTCAAATAACTATAGGTTTATTGCATGCTGACCCTCTCTACGATAATCTAAACTACTAACAATCAATCAAACTGGTGGTAGATAAGAGCCAACAGAATTCAAGTTAGGCTGGACTTAGATCTCTTGTGTGTACGAAGAGATTCTAGACTGATGACCTGCTTGACCTCTCCCTTGGTCACCTCCTACATCAGTGATAGCGAACCTTTTAGAGACCGAGTGCCCAAACTGCAACCCAAAACCCACTTATGTATTGTTGAGTAATGGGTGGGCGTGGCCCATTGGGGGGCATGGCCCATTGGGGGTGTGGCTGCGGTGGTAATGGCAGATTGAGTGGGACTAAAAGGTTCAATCAATCAATTCCAACTTTGTGAGATCTTTTTTTTTTCCCTCGAGAAGTTGACATTGATTGATTGAACCTTTTTTTTTTTTTGGGCACATGGCGGCAGAGGCCTAAAGTGAAAAGGTTTTATAAAACCCAGCTGAAGGCCTACGACTGGGGCGACTGCGCGTGTGCCCACAGAGAGGGCTCTGAGTGCCACCTGTGGCACCCGTGCCATAGGTTCACCACCATGGTCCTACATAGTGTGCCTTTCCAATGGGTGCCAAGTGGATTTCTTTTTGAGGATCTATTGGTGCCTTTGCAATTGTTGAAATATGCTACAAAATGGCAACTGGAGAGATGTAAATCACTGTAAAACAGCCATTTGCCATCCATATATAAATTGAATGAATAAATGAAGCTGGTGAGATTCCTCCTTGCCACCTTCATTTTGTTTGTGATCTTTCCTTTACGTGTGGGGACATTTCCAGAAAGCTCTGTGCAGCATCCACCCAGGTGTTTATTTTCTTAGAATGCTTATGGGATCTAGGTGGGTCCCATGGGTACTCTTAGAAATAAAAACAATGTTGGAGGCTGATATTTAGCTTTGTGGCACATCGGCTTTCCCTTTGTCATTATATTTCAATAAATACTATTTAAGGAAAAAAAAATACAACATAGAATCTAGTGGGTCAGGAAACAGGAGAGATGCCAAAAAAGATATCTGCAGCCACATTTCTGCCTCTAAACATTACATTGTCAACTTCATAATTTCATTTGGCAAAGTATAAGCCAGTATCTATTAACTCGGAATTGAACTGATCTTTTCCAGGACCTTACAGGCCCAGACAGATGGGAAATTACCAGTTCAAATTGCACACAATAATTTAAGCAAACTGTATGCCAATCTATATTTCTCCCTTTTAAAATAATGTTTTTCTACGCATCATTTTTAAAGGGATTGCAGCACGTAAGGCTTTTACTTAACAGCATTATCTTCCAATACCATGCAATTTAACCTACAATTTCAATTCACTAAGATCTGCATCTAACTGAATAGTCAATAATTTAATCACTGAATTCTCAGCTTTTTGAAGCCTTTTAGCATTTTTGTGGGTCTCTTAAAATGGCCACCAGTTTACCACTTCTGCTTACTCGTGTGATTTTCTTAATAGTAGAGTCTTATTTGGGGTTTGCTTACTTTTCCAGATTTGAAAATTGTCCTTGGCTCCTGGACATTGTACAACTTTCATCATAAATCATATGATTCTGAGATACTAAAATAAAATTGGATAATCAAACCAAGTTAAAAAGATTTTCTTTCATTGGTACTTTGCCCATTTTTTCCCCCAGGAGCTTGGGCAGAAGGCAGAATTATCTCAGTTTATTCTTAAAACCTTTAAACTAGATTGGAATGAAAAGAGTCCAGATTCATCTCTGCAATCAGCAATGAAAACTGACTACGTCATTTGTTACTCTTAGTATTTGCTAGCAGTCTAGACTCTCGGATCCAGTCTTAACCAGAAGAAAATAAGAAGACAATTAAAAACTGTGGTAACACAGTGGTTGGAATGCAATACTTAAGGCTAACTCACTGCTCACTCCAGGAGTTCGATTCTGAGCTGCTCAAGGTTGACTCAGCCTTCCATCCTTCCAAAGTCAGTAAAATGAGGACCTAGATTATTGGGGGCAATAGGCTGACTCTGTAAACCACTTAGAGAGGGCTATAAAACACAATGAAGTGGTATATAGTCTAAGTGCTATTGCTATTGCTCCTTCCTTCCTTCCTTCCTTCCTTCCTTCCTTCCTTCCTTCCTTCCTTCCTTCCTTCCTTCCTTTCCTTCCTTCCTTCCTTCCTTCTTCCTTCCATAATTCTGCCAACTGCCAGCAGTTTGATCCTTACCAGCTCAAGGTTGATTCAGCCTTCCATCCTTCCAAAGTCGGTAAAATGAGGACCCAGATTGTTGGGGGTAATATGCTGACTCTGTAAATCGCTTAGAGAGGGCTATAAAACACTTTTGTTGTTAATTGCGAAGTCGTGTCCGACCCATCGCGACCCCATGGACAACGTTCCTCCAGGTCTTCCTGTCCTCTACCATCTTCTGGAGTCCATTTAAATTCACACCTACTGCTTCAGTGACTCCATCCAGCCATCTCATTCTCTGTCGTCCCCTTCTTCTATTGCCCTCAATCTTTCACAGCATTAGGCCCTTCTCCAGTGAGTCCTTCCTTCTCATTAGGTGGCCAAAGTATTTGAGTTTCAACTTCAGGATCTGGCCTTCTAAAGAGCAGTCGGGGTTGATCTCTTCTAGGACTGACCGGTTGGATTGCCTTGCAGAGTTCAAAGGCCTCAATTCTTTTGGGCTCAGCCTTTTTTATGGTCCAACTTTCACAGCCAGACATTGCAACTGGGAAAACCATGGCCTTGACTATACGCACTTTTGTTGGCAAGGTGATGTCTCTGCTTTTTAATATGCTGTCTAGATTTACCATAGCTTTCCTCCCCAGGAGCAAGTTTTTTTTAATTTCTTGGCTGCAGTCCCCATCTGTGGTGATCTTGGAGCCCAGGACTTTATATAATTATTAAATTAACTCCTAAATCAGCATACTAATGAAACAGGGTAACAAATACATAAAACCATTTAAATAAAACATTTTCTGATAGAACACATCCAGGGGCTGAGGTGGGATCCCGAGGCCTCTGAGTGGAGGCCGCACCACCAGCCCGTCTGGCCCACCCCGTCGGGGAGGTGGAGCGTGAGCACGCATGCCAGGACCTAAAAGATGGTGAACTATGCCTGGGCAGGGCAAGGCCAGAGGAAACTCTGGTGAAGGTCCCTAGCGGTCCTGACGTGCAAATCAGTCGTCCGACCTGGATATAGGGGCGAAAGACTAATCGAACCATCTAGTAGCTGGTTCCCTCCGAAGTTTCCCTCAGGATAGGGAATGTGATTTATGACCATTAATTGGAAGAGGGAATTGTGCTTTGATACTATGTGCCCAGGGGAGGAGAATTCTGGTTTTGGCTTCGATTATGCAAGGCTGATATTATGCTACTCAAATAAAAGATTCTTTAAGGCAGTGGTTCTCAAACTTTTTAATGCCACGACCCCCAACCAGTCGTAAGTCGAGGACTACTCAACCGGTCGTAAGTCGAGGACTACTCAACTGGTGCAGCACCGTTTGCAGAATGGGACTTTTGGCGGGCTCAGCAGGGCAGAGACAGCCTGGACAATTCCTATTGGCTTTTGAAAGCCAATAGAATTAGACTCTATTCAAGAGAGTCTATTCTATTGGCTTTCAAAAACCAATAGAATAAAAGGGAGTAGCGCAGCTAAGGAAAAGGGGAAAAAATGGCGGACTGCGTTGTTTGGCGACCCCCGTGAAATGGTCGTTCGACCCCAAATGGGGTCCCGACCCACAGGTTGAGAACCACTGCTTTAAGGTAAACAATGCCTCAAAGTTCTTTTGAAGAGTTTCATCTGTCGGAACCATGACACATAATTACATTGATAAAAATAATATTGGACCTAATCTAATACAGGTAGTCCTCAATTTACGACCACAATTGAACCCAAAAGTTATGATGTTAAGCAAGACCGTTGTTAAGTGAGTTTGGCCTCATTTTATGACCTTTCTTGCCCCAGTTGTTATGTGAATCACTGCAGTTGTTAAGTTAGTAACATGGTTGCTAAGTGAATCTGGCTTCCCCATTGACTTTGCTTCTCAAAGGGTCACAAATGGGGATTGCATGACCCCGGGACCGTCAGAAGTATGAACCAGTTGCCAAGCATCCAAATTCTGATCACGTGACCATGGGAATGCTGCAACGGTCGTAAGTGTGAATAACGTAAGTCACTTTTTTCAGCCCTGTTGTAGCTTTTAACAGTCATTAAATGAACCGTTGTTAAGTCGAGGATTACCTGTAGGGATTATCACTCTCTCTAAGCCATTTTTAATATGGCAGCCCTACCAGCCTTCTGTGCAGGTTGTTATTCTAAGGCAGTGGTTCTCAACCTTTTTAATGCCGCGACCTCCAACCAGTTGTAAGTCGAGGACTACTCAACTGGTCGTAAGTCGAGGATTACTCAACTGGTGCAGCACCGTTTGCAGAATGGGACTTTTGGCGGGCTCAGCAGGGCAGAGACAGCCTGGACAATTCCTATGGGCTTTTGAAAGCCAATAGAATTAGACTCCATTCAAGAGAGTCTATTCTATTGGCTTTCAAAAGCCAATAGAATAAAAGGGAGTAGCACAGCTAAGGAAAAGGGGGAAAAAATGGCAGACTGCGTTGTTTGGCGACCCCTGTGAAGTGGTCGTTCGACCCCAAATGGGGTTCCGACCCACAGGTTGAGAACCACTATTCTAAGGAATTCTTGAGATAAAGTAGGTGAAAGGCTTTTAATGTTACTAGCTTCAAAATATAATAGCAGTAATTAAAGCAACATATTTTTGTTCCTCTCTTACAATCATGAACCAGAAGTCAAAATGGAAATGCCAAAAGAAGAATAAAACTGCAGGAAGTTTATTCAGTGCTACTGGTTAGCAGATGGAGATATAAAGGGGATCCTGACCCCAATTTAATTCACTTTCCCTGTGCCTACCTGCAAGAGGAAATCAAGAGTGTCTGCAACCCAAGTTATATAAATCTCTAATGCCCTCAAGTGGTTGGCTGGAGGATTCAGATTAGGGTTCCATCTGTAAGAGCATTGCTTTAAAAGACAAATTTGATTCTTGTGTTCTATAGGCTTGTACAAACCATGCAAAATTCGATTTCAATAATCAGCTCAAATGAATCCAACTCAACTGTTTTCAATTGAATAGAAAAAATTATTTGGAGAGATTGTTCAAATTAGTTGCCCAAATCCAATTATTGGATTTGAATTTCTGAATCAGTTGGAAAAATAACATTACCGTACATATATAAAAGCATCTGAAATGGTCTGTATCATTTCAGAGTTTCAGTTTCATTCCAAAGCAATTCAGAGATTTAATCAAATGGTTTTCAAATCAGATGTCCAAACTGAACGTTCACCCATAGTAACGGTTCATACAGACATAGCATGTTCATCACCAGTGCACAATTGCATCTGAAATTCTATCTTACTTTGCTCCATACCATAAATTGTTTTATCCATTTTGAATCTTTCTAATAACTGTAAATGGGAAAACTTTCAGGTGTGAACAAGCAGATGCACAGATGTAAAGTCCAAAGTAGCTACTTGATTGTTCTCTACCCATAATACAGGAACAATAAAATAGCTACTTTGAACTCTACAGGTGTCGGTCTGGGTCTGTCTAACAAAACCCACTGAGTACTGCATCCTTCTGCTATTGTTCTTCTTCTATGATATGCTTCTTGAACTGAGATCCATAAGGATACAACCTTGGTTTATATCTATTCCATATGCTCAGTATGATACATGTAATAAAATGATTTTTGAAATTCACATTAACTTTATTGTACCGTAAATATCCATAGCATCCAAATCTCAGGACATGACCGTCTTACTCTAAAAGTCTCTTATTTTTCAGCCACATTCATTCTTTCACCCAGACCAAATAACAAGCAGCAAAATGCAATTTCAAATCTGGTTAAACCCAATCTTCTACTTTCATATGCATTTTGTAACACCTAAACTCGTGGGTTTTTTCCCTTGCCATATAAATTTAGATTTATCTTTTTGTCAGTGTTTAAATGGAACATCGGTTGTCAAAACAGGGATTGTCTGTAACAAAAACATCATTTGTGGCAAAACATTCATTTTTATCAGATTTGCCCCAATAGTGTGAATTTTATTTTCTCCCATCTTAACTTGTCTTTCTTAATTGCATTATGTGTCCTAGTTATTTTCAAGTAATATATAATTCATATTTGTCAGAGTAATACCCAAGTATTTTACTTTTTTCTCAATCTTAAAACCAGTTGCCTCCATAATTTCTATTTGATTTTCTAATTTTAATATTTTTAACACCTTTGTCTTCTGATTATTAATCTTAAAACCTGCTAAAAATGTAGTCCATTTTTCCCATTAGTAGTTCTACTCCCTCTAGTGGATCTTTTAAAATTAACACCAAATCACCTGCAAATGTCCAGAACTTTTACATTTCTGTTTTAATCTTAACTTCCATAATTCTCTCAGCCTGTTTTACGTCTCTTTCAGTACTTCCAGAACTGAATTATTTCAATATAAGATTATTGAGTTAAGACTACAATATGCACAGAGCTAGAAATATTCAAGACTATTGACCATGGAGGAATGTTTGGTGAAATTTGACAGAACTTGCTAAGATAGATAAATTAACTGTTTTATTAGAGAAAAGACACTATTTACATTTATTGGCGATTGGCAAACATCATATGGATTTTTTTGCATAAAAATAAAAGAACTGAATGTATGATTTAGGGCTTTGATGATTAGACAGGAAAGATTATAGAAAGAACAGCATCATGAAATATCTTTAGAGAGAGAGGTTGAAATGTAATAACTGCTATGAAGAGGATTGGAAACCAGTTCTTTGTATCTTTTTCTTTCTTTTTTTAAATTTGTTTTCTTGCACTTTCTTTCTTTCCTTTTTCCTTCTTTACTTTATATTAGTTTGTGTTAGTTTTTTTTCTTTTTCAAAAGCTTCAATAAAAATTATATAAAAATTAACTGCAATAGTTCCAAAGTGAGCATCAAATAGGCTTGTGAGGGACTTTCAGTTGGAGGCAAAAAGAAGCTTCAGTTGAAGGTACGATTCACCACTCATCTGCAAGTCCTTAAACCAAATGCATTTATCCTAGGATCACACAGAGATGGGCAAAGCTAAGATGTTACAGAGAGGTACTCAATTTGTGTTCATTTAAATTTTAAAATGGTCCTAAGCATCTTCTGGTTCTAGACCTCTAAAAGTAGTGAATATAAGGTTGTGCTTATTGTATGAAATTAAAACTTGAGAGATGCTTTAAGAAGTCCTGCCTAGTAGGCAGATATGGAATGACGCATAAAGCAGATGCCGTAACTACATAAATAAATAGACAGGAAATTCCTGTCATTTTATTTGTTATTATAAAACAGGAAGGAAGGAAGTAAAGAAGGCAGGAAGGAAGGAAGGAAGACAGGAAGGAAGGAAGGAAGGAAGGAAGGAAGGAAGGAAGGAAGGAAGGAAGGAAGGAAGGAAGGAAGGAAGAGAAAATAAGGTTTTTGGCTTCATTTCAAACAAGTTAAGAATTGCACTTTCAACTGGATGATTCCAGAAGGATTTAGGCACAAGGAATCAGTAAGTCGGGTTACACTTAGAATACTTTGAGGTAGCAGCTTTAACATGGCTGAACATACATCTCCAGCTGACTTGGCGACAGTGGATCAGTCTGTGGGGCTCTGGCATTTTTGGCAATCCTTCATGTCCTCCGAATAGTTCTCTATCTGGATTGTGGTTGTGTGAAAATCGAAAGCTTTCTGCAGTCGGCAGCTGGCTTCTTTCAAGACAGTCTGGGCATCGGCATCTTTATCTGGGACAGAAATGACAGAGCTGAGGGACAAGGATTAGAGACGGTGGGGAAACTGAAGTCTCCACCCCTTTCAAAAGCCAGTCCTCAGGAGCGGATACGGATGGTTCTAATTTAGTCTGGGCCTGCTTCAAAAATTATTTGGAAAAATTGCTTTAGGTCTTATGGCAGGGGTCTTCAAACTTGGCCCTTTTATGACTTGTGGACTTCAACTCCCAGAATTCCTCAGCCAAGCAAGTGTGCCTGGCTGAGGAATTCTGGGAGTTGAAGTCCACAAGTCATAAAAGGGCCAAGTTTGAAGACCCCTGTCTTATGGAAACGCAAGCACAGCACTTCTTTAATATTTTTAACTTCTTTAACATTCTTAACAGCCACACAACTTTGTTCAGACATAAACTGAAAGAAATACCTCATGAGAGTTGCCTTAAAACAGTGAACAGTGACACTGTTTTGCCAGCCTTGGTCAGAAGCTTGAAAAAGTGGGGCTACTTTAATGAATCTTAGGTGAGAGTCAAAATATTTCTCAGTGATGTCCACAGAGTGCAGTCCTAACTGACTCAGGCTGGTGTAGCATCCAACAGGCCATTAAGGTAGCCCTTTTCAGGTAAAGCTTAATTCTGCTGACTTTAGAGAAATATTTCAGGAGTTTTCTTGGCTACATCATAAAGGTAGTCCTCGTCTTATCATCTTAGCGACGGTTCAAAGTACAATGGGGCTGAGAAAGGTTACTAGTAGCCAGTTCTCATGTCTATCGCAGCATCCCATAGTAGTGGGATCAAAATTTGAAAACTGGTATTTATGACAGTTGCAGCATCCTGGGGTCATGTGATCATCATTTGGAATCTTTTAGCTTCCAACAAGCAAGGGGAAAACCAAATTCACTTAATGACCACATGATCCACTCAACAACTGCAGTAATTCACTTAACAACTATGGCAAGAAAGATCATAAAATTGGTACGATTTATTTAACAACTTAGCAATTTAAAGAGATGTGGACTTCATCATGCTGGCTGGGAGAATTTTGGGAGTTGAAGTCCACACATTTTCAAGTTCCTACCATTGAGAAACACTGAACTAGAATTATTGTGGGGTGCCTGGGTCCGTTGACTTTGTTCCAGAATGATGCAAATCCTAAGCTTGCCTCTCACTATCGTGTAAACTTACTGATTGCGATATGGACCGACAGGACCGGCTGAGACACTGTTAGAGCCCAGATGTGGAGGCTGTGGATTGCTTTCACTCCACTTATGGACAGCAGGATAGTCTTCACATCATTGAAATCGATGCTTTTCGGAGTACCTATACAACAATATGGAGGAAATGGAAGAAATGAGTCAAAACGGGATGCAAAGGCTCTCGCAGTTCTAGATCTCTTTCACACTTCTAGCTTCCTATCTTGGATGACTCAGTTGCTTAAATAATGGAGCCTTCAGGGTCTGTTTCAGCTGCGAAATCATCTTCTTTTCTTGGTGACTCTACGAGTCTTCCCATCTGAGCAGAAGCTGGGCAAGACCTTCTTTAACTGAATTTTTAATTTATATCAGGCATTATTTTTCTTCAAACTAGCTTTCAGTACCCAGCAATAGAGAGGCTTAGGTAAAGTATAACTTTAGATGCTGTTTTATATATTGATTATATGAGCCGAGGTGGCGCAGCAGTTAGGGTGCAGTACTGCAGGCCACTTTAGCTGACTGTGTTCAGCAGGTCAGCGGTTCAAATCTCACTGGCTCAAGGTTGACTCAGCCTTCCATCCTTCCGGGGTAGGTAAAATGAGGACCCAGATTGTTGGGGGCAATGTAAATATATATATACATTGCTTACTGGTGTACACCGCTTAGAGAGTGCTTGCACTTAAAGCGGTATATAAGTCTCATAAATAAATACTGTATATCGCCCCCCCCCCTTTGAGGGAAATGAGCGATACAGAAACATGAAAAATAAAAAAGTAAGTAAATAAATAAATCAATAGTAAATAGCATAGCATTGCCCAGCATGAATTGACAGGATGAGCTAAACGTCTTATCAAATTAAATTAACATCACTGCAGTTTAAGTGGATGGTATGGCTTTCTGACTTATAATAGCTTCCCTTTTCTAGAATTCAGCTCTTTGGAGTTGGATTAGCAAGCCGCTCCAAATGGGTGGGGATCCAGTTTGGGGAGTCCTCGGTGCACCCGGAGCTTGGTTGTTTTCTTGCAGACATTTCATTACCTAACCTGCATAACATTATCAGTGCACTGATGAGTACTGATGCTATAATCTAGCTTGGGTATTGAACCATCTGCATGAAAACAACCAAGCTCAAAGAGCACCAAGCCCTCATTTTAACCCTGAGCTACAAATATTCTCCTTTAAGATCCTATATGATTTCCTTCTGGGATAATCTTTGCAAATGACTTTCTGAAACTCACTGGGGGATGGGAAGAGGGATGGGAAGGCTCCTATCTTTCCAGTTGGAAGACCAAGGTAGGGAGCAATGCACACTGCAGATGTGTGTGTAGCATCTAGCTGTGGGGAGGGACCTGGTTTCATAACAATCTGTGATGCATTTCTGACACTTGGCAACTAGTGTTGTGAAAGCACTAAAGAAGCTTGTAATGGCAAACGCAGGGTTTCTCCTTTGGGTGCCCCAAAGCTGATTTTCCAAAAGGCAACTGGACTTTGTTTTTTCCCCCTTGAAAATGTTTTTCTTCTTACCCAAGAAGCTTCTTCAGTTCTGACTGAATGGTGGGGAATGGAAAGTGGTCTTTTCTTTGCAGTTAGGACTGAAGAAGCTTCTTGATGAGAAGCAAAATGTTTTCAAGGAAAAAAGGAAAGTTCAGTTGCCTTTTGGAAAAGCACTTTTGGAACAACCATGAGCTGGACAATGGAGAATCTCCATAGACATTTCTCCTCTGGGTGGCGTCTGTCCTACTTTTATTATTCCTACTCTATCATACAAGCCTGCTGTCTTCAAAGTCCAACCTAACGCTCTCAAGCCCATCTCCCAGCCCAAGGAAATGACCTTCCATCAGCACCCGGATAACATCTCGGAGGATGCTCAACGTTGTTCCAAGGACCAGGATGGAAAACACAAAGGTACAGATAGGATCCACATATTTATATTCTGGCTAGAAAGAGAAGAAAATAATCCATCAGTCTTCCTCTCTTGGTTCAAGGACAGAGTCCCTTTCTAGCATCTGTTTGGCATTTACTTCATCAGTGAGTGACAGCTGATGTCTACTAGCAGCATTCTTACCCCGGGGTAGAAGCACCCATGGCCTTCCTAAGGTTGGGCTCCACCTCCTGTCACACTCAGTCAGCATGGCTGTAAAGAGTAGAAATCATAACTTCTCCTCTCCTGTGGAGAGCCAGCGGCTTCCGGTTCTGTTTTAGGACTAGTAATTCAACCACAGAAGAGATGGCTGCATAGGAACAGGAGGATCATTGCCTTCTTATTAAATCAGGGAACAGGCAACCTGAGGTCCATATGCAGCCTCCAGCTTGTGACATTTCAGCAGCCAAATCCACACTGCCAAAATCTGACAACAAAGTAACTACAGGTAGTCCTCAACTTACGATCACAATTGAGCTCAAAAATTTTGTGGTTAAGCAAGACCAGGGGTAGGCAACCTTGGCTCTTTTATGACTCGTGGACTTCAACTCCCAGAATTCCTGAGCCAGCCATGCTGAGGGGAAAGGGAGAGGTTTCCAAGCTGAGCCATGCTGGCTCAGGGATTCTGGGAGTTGAAGTCCACGAGTCATGAAGGGGCCAAGTTGAGGACCCCTGATATAGTGCAGGGATAGGCAACCTTGGCTCTTTTATGACTCGTGGACTTCAACTCCCAGAATTCCTGAGCCAGCCATGCTGAGGGGAAAGGGAGAGGTTTCCATGCTGAGCCATGCTGGCTCAGGGATTCTGGGAGTTGAAGTCCACGAGTCATGAAGGGGCCAAGTTGAGGACCCCTGATATGGTGCAGGGATAGGCAACCTTGGCTGTTTTATGACTTGTAGACTTCAACTCCCAGAATTCCTGAGCCAGCCATGCTGAGGGGAAAGGGAGAGGTTTCCAGGCTGAGCCATGCTGGCTCAGGAATTCTGGGAGTTGAAGTCCACCAGTCATGAAGGGAGCCAAGGTTTCCTACCCCTATTCTAAGTCCTCCTGTTCTAAGCGGTGAGCCTCCTATACCAGGAGTAGGCAACCTTGGCTCTTTTATGACTCGTGGACTTCAACTCCCAGAATTCCTGAGCCAGCATGGCTCAGCTTGGAAACCTCTCCCTTTCCTCTCAGCATGGCTGGCTCAGGAATTCTGGGAGTTGAAGTCCACGAGTCAGAAAAGAGCCAAGGCTGCCTACCCCTGAGCAAGACAGTTGTTAAAGTCAGTTTGCCCTGTCTTATGACTTTTCTTACCACAGGTGGTAAGTAAATCACTACAGTGATCTACAGAGATTCTCAGTCATCCAGGTCCTGGTTGTCTCAAAGGTGCTTTCTTCAAAGGCCACTGGATGTTGGTATTTTTCCCTGAAGAAGACTTTTCGCTTCTCATCCAAGGAGCTTCATTCAGTCAAAACTGAAGAAGCTCGTTGGACGAGAAGCGAGACGTCTTCCTCACGGAAAAAAAACAATGTCCAGTGGCCTTTGGAGAAAGCACCTTTGAGACAATCACTACAGTTTTAAGTTAGTAACATGATCAACTGAATCTGGCTTCCCCATTGACTCTGTTTGTCAGAAGGTCACCACAGGTGTCTGAAGTTTGATCAGATGACCATGGGGATGCTGCAACCGTTGTTAAGTGTGAAAAAACTGTCATAAGTCACTTTTTTCTGTGCCTTTGTAACTTTGAACTGTCACGAAACAAATGATTATAAGTTGAGGACTATCTCTGCCCCTACTTCCTCAAATTAAGTTGTGAGAAGGAGATATGAAGTGGGAAGTCCCTGGCAGTCTCAAAACTCTTTGATAATCCTACAGCAGGGGTCTTCAAGCTTGGCCCTTTTATGACTTGTGGACTTCAACTCCCAGAATTCTTCAGCCAGGCATGTGTGCCTGGCTGAGGAGTTCTGGCAGTTGAAGTCCACAAGTCATAAAAGGGCCAAACTTGAAGACCCCTGTCCTACAGGATGAAGGAGTTTGACCTAACTAGCTTTATACATATTTCCATTTCTTGCTTTGAGCTTATGTCCCACTAATCAGGATTACAATGAAAGATTGATCCTAGTAGTCCCATAAACTGTTGGGGACTATTCTATGATTGAGAGGGAAAAAAAATAATCTTTCTGTTGGAACTCTTACCTTGAAGTAGATTATGATGGCGGCCACCAAGACTCCAATGCTTTGCACGAGATCTCCAACAACGTGGATAAATGCAGCTCGCACACTAGTATTTTGTGTCCCCTCCTTGTGACTGTGACTGTGACCATGATGGCTATGACCGTGTCCTGATTGGTGTAGGATAATGCCCATCCTATAGAAAAATATTAATAAAGAGCCAGTTGTAAACAGCACAGTAATTAAGAGGCTGGGACTGGACCAAGGAAATGTCTGTTTTTCAATTTTGACCAGACTAGGAAACTAATGCCATGTAGGTCAGTGCTACTTTTAATATAGGTAGTCCTCGACCACAATTGAGCCCAAAATTTCTGTTGCTAAGCGAATTTGGCCTTGTTTTCTTGCCACAGTTGTTAAATGAATCACTGCAGTTGTTAATAACACAGTTGTTAAGTGAAACTGGCTTCCCCATTGACTTTGTTAGGTCGCAAAAGAGGATCACCTGCAATCATCATAAACACAAGTCAGGTGCCAAGCGTCTGAATTTTGATCATGCGACCCTGGGGATGTTGCAATGGTTATAAGTATGAAAAGCGGTCATGTCCCTTCTTTCAGTGCTGCTGTAACTTTGAACCATCACTAAACAAACTGTTGTAAGTCAAATAATGATGATAATAATAATAATAATAATAATAATAATAATAATAATAATAATAATAATAATAATAATAATAAAGTTGGAAGGGACCTTGGAGGTCATCGAGTCCAACCCCCTGCTCAGGCAGGAAACCCTACCACATTTCAGATAAATGACTGTTACCTTGATGTGGTTGTGGGGCTTGTGTACTCTGAGGAAGATGAGAGCTATGCCAGAGGTTCAACCATACTGGACAGGTCTCATCAGGAGTCAGACAAAGAGTGTCTCTCCCATAAAAAATATGGTGAGACGTAAATTGCAGAATGCCATACCGGCTCGGACGTCGCCCGGGTTAACAAGGTCCGTGCTAGATATTGGAGTTCCTGGATATCTGGTGAAAAATGGGTTACAGGACTCAGGACTGTTGGCTGAGCAACCAGGGCCAGCAGCTGCAGAACTACTGGAAGAAAAGGTGTTTACCCGTCACAGATACACAGTGATTGAAAACAAAGAAATAATGATCTGTTACTACAGATCAAGTCCAACAAGAAGAGGATATCTAAAACGAATGCACCAGTTCTGGAAAGAACAACATCCAGAATCAGAAATAACAGAACAGAGACTAGCAGATCAACGCCGATTTATAACACGAAATAAAGTATTCACAGAAACAGAATTGGACGAACTGCAAAGGTTTACCCAGGGCAAAGAAATCAAAGCCTTACCAGAAGTAATTCAGAATGTAGAGGCAAACCAGGGGGAGTTGGCAGTGAAGGAATCCAGCAGAGATATACAACTGTTCTCATTTGGAAACCAGGCACCTCTTCCTCAGGAAGAACAAAACCCTCTAACTAAAGAAATAAAAGAATTGAAACAAAGAATAACTGAGCATCTAGAACAGCACAAAAACAACAGAATAAGACTACCTGCATTGAAGCTTGTTCCAAAGAAACAGCTAGCACAAGCATTAAAAGATGCAAATACTGCAATATCAAGTATAAGCACCAATTCACTGCAAGAAACAAACCAACTAATGTACAGCACAGCTGCAGTTATAACAGAATATCTGGGATGCAAAATCAACAAAAAAGAAAAACAAACAAACAGTGCACCAGAAAAATGGAAGGTTAGACTAGAAAATAAGATCAGCAAGTTAAGATCACATGCAAGCAAGCTAGAACAGATGAAAGAAAAGAAGCTGAAGAACAAGAAGACCAAAGAATACCTAATCAAGAAATACCACTTAGAAACAAGGAAGATCAAGGAAGCACTGGAAATAATAAAGCAACAAATAACAGCTATAGCCAGGAAAATCAGTAGATATGAAGCTCGAATTGCAAACTATAGGCAGAACCTCCAATTTCAATCCAATCAGAAACGTTTCTACCAATCCATCAATGGAGAAACTGCAAGGAATCAGTCAGTACCTGACAAGGAAGAAACAGTGCAGTTCTGGAAGCAGATATGGGATAACCCAAAGAAATACAACAAGGATGCGGCTTGGTTAAAAGAGGTGGATGCAAATAAAACAGAAGTTGAAATGAAAGAACTAGTAATAACAACAAAAATGGTAGAAAAAAGAGCAAAGAAAATCAAAAATTGGTCAGCACCAGGTGAAGATGAACTGCATGGGTTTTGGTTGAAACATCTAACTGTTATACACCCACTCATTGCCAACAGTTCAACAATATACTACAAGGAAGAGAAATTGAAAAGTGGCTAACAACTGGGAAAACCTACCTAATAATGAAAAATCCAGCAAAAGGGGCAACACCAGGTAACTACAGGCCAATTACCTGCTTACCAACAACTTTCAAATTACTAACTGGTGTAGTAGCTGATGCAGTGCAACAGCATCTAGTTGAAAACAATCTCTTTCCACCTGAGCAGAAAGGAAACCGCCCCAATAGCAGAGGAACAAAAGATCAACTCCTAATAGACAAAATGATCTTGGAAAACTGCAAGAGAAGGAAGACCAACCTGAATGTGGCATGGATTGACTACAAAAAGGCATTTGACTCTCTGCCACATGATTGGATAATAAAGTGCCTAGAAATAACAGGAGTCAGTAGAAACATCAGAAAATTTGTGCAAAGATCGATGGCACAATGGAAGACACAGTTGCAGATCAATGGTGAGAGGCTGGGAGAGGTTAATATCAAGAGAGGAATATTTCAAGGAGATTCATTATCACCATTACTATTTGTTATTGCACTGTTTCCTCTGTCAACAATACTGAATAACTCAGGACATGGCTATCAAACATCAAAAACATCTGCCAGACTATCCCACCTCCTTTACATGGATGATCTGAAGCTGTATGGAAAAACATCATCTGAAATAGAATCGCTGCTCAACACTGTCCGTATATATAGCCAAGATATTGTAATGGAGTTTGGCTTGGACAAATGTGCCACACTTACTATCAAACAAGGAAAAATAATGAAAACTGAAGGAATCAAGATGCCCCACGAAAATAACATTAAGAGTCTGGATGAGGAAGAGTACTACAAATACTTGGGTATCCTTCAAGCTGACAACATCAAGCACACTGAAGTCAAGAAAAAGATTAGAGGTGAATACATCAAGAGAGTGAAGAAGATCTTAAAATCCAAACTCAATGGAGGAAATACCATAAAGGCAATCAACACCTGGGCAATCCCAGTCATTAGGTACACAGCTGGAATAGTGGACTGGACTCAAGCAGAACTAAAAGCAATGGATAGGCAGACCAGAAAAATAATGACAATGAATCATGCCCTTCATCCACGCAGTGACATTGATAGACTTTATCTACCAAGGCAAATAGGTGGGCGTGGAATGCTACAAGTACATCAGATGGTTGAAGAAGAAAAAATGGCTTTGGAAGAATATCTGAAGAACAATGATGAAGATGCACTGAAATTAGTATATCAGGAAGGCTTACTAACTACTGGAGAGACCAAACTGGCCTACAAGAAAGACCAAATGAAGAACAGAATAGAGGCATGGGAAGACAAAGCACTACATGGCCAATACATGAAAAAAATAGCTGGGAAAGCAGATAATAATAAAACCTGGCAATGGCTAAGAGCAGGAAAATTGAAGAAAGAGACCGAGGGACTAATTCTGGCTGCACAAGACCAAGCCTTAAGGACAAATGCATACAAAGTCAAAATTGAGAAGACAGCAACAGACAGTAAGTGCCGCCTATGCAAAGAAGCTGAAGAAACAGTGGACCACTTGGTAAGCTGTTGCAAGAAGATTGCACAGACTGATTACAAGCAGCGGCATGACAAAGTAGCAACAATGGTGCATTGGAAGATCTGCAAAAAATATCATTTGCCTGTAAGCAAAAACTGGTGGGATCATAAAATAGAGAAAGTCATAGAAAATGATAAAATTAAACTGCTCTGGGACTTCAGAATTCAGACAGACAAGCACCTGCAACATAACACCCCAGACTTAACAATTGTCGATAAGAAAGACAAAAAAGTCTGGATAGTGGACGTGGCAGTGCCTGGAGACAGCAGAATAGAAGAGAAAGAACTGGAGAAGATAACAAAATACAAAGACCTACAAATAGAAATAGAAAGACTGTGGCAAAAGCAAGCAAGGGTAGTACCAATAGTCATAGGCTCCTTGGGTGCAATCCCAAAACAACTGGAGCACCACTTGAACACCATTGGCATTGACAAATTCGCTATTAGTCAATTGCAAAAGGCGGCCTTATTAGGAACTGCTTCCATCCTGCGACGATATCTGTAATACCATCAAACATCCACATCTGCCTATCCCAGGTCCTGGGTAAGGACTCGATAGGTAGACAAAATGCCAAATCCAGTCTGAACATCTGGCTGACTGTGCGATGATCGATAATAAAGTTGGAAGGGACCTTGGAGGTCATCAAGTCCAACCTCCTGCTCAGGCAGGAAACCCTACATCATTTCAGATAAATGACTGTCCAGTCTCTTCTTAAAAACTTCCAGT
This sequence comes from Crotalus tigris, assembly GCF_016545835.1. Lineage (NCBI taxonomy): Eukaryota > Metazoa > Chordata > Lepidosauria > Squamata > Viperidae > Crotalus > Crotalus tigris. Next base: position 227,760 of record NW_024097256.1, on the reverse strand, counting down.
GTTGGAGCATGCACCGCTTCTGGAGGCAGCTTGTTCCACTGGTTAATTGTTCTCACTGTCAGGAAGTTTCTCCTTAGTTCTAGGTTGCTTCTCTCCTTGATTAGTTTCCATCCGTTGCTTCTTGTCCTGCCTTCGGGGGCCTTGGAGAATAGCTTGACTCTCTCTTCTTTGGGGCAGCCCCTGAGATATTGGAACACAGCTATCATGTCCCCCCTCGTCCTTCTCTTCATTAAACTAGACATACCCAATTCCAGCAACTGTTCCTCATATGTTTTAGTTTCCAGTCCCCTAATCATCTTTGTTGCTCTTCTCTGTACTCTATCTAGAGTCTCAACATCTTTTTTACATCGTGGTGACCAAAACTGGATGCAGTATTCCAAGTGTGGCCTTACCAAGGCATTATAAAGTGGTATTAATACTTCACGTGATCTTGATTCTATCCCTCTGTTATTATAACAGGGGTCCCCAACTCCTGGTCCGTGGACCAGTACCGGGCCGCGGCATGCCAGCAATCGGGCCAGCCCATCCACGAGATGCAGGCAGAACACAAAACCATGCACCCTTCGCTCTGCGGAAAACCTCCTCTCCACGGAACCGGTCCCCAACCTTTTGGGCACCTCTGAATTATAGTATTATAGTAAAGCTATAATTACAGAATTTTGCAATCTGATTGCAGTTTGCCCCTCCTTCCCTTTATTTTCTAGTATTAGGCATGTCTGAGAAGTTTACTCCCATTACATTCTTGGCTTGGCTCAGGGCCTTTTATCCAGCTGTACTCTTAGTAGCACCTCTCTCCTCCCATCTTCAAAGCCATTCCCTCTGCCCTCTACAGAAGATCAATCAATCCTGGAACTTACTGTATCGCCCTCTCTCTCTCTGTGCAACATACCTCACTGAGATAAAATGAAGGGATGTCCCCCAGATATTTTATCTTGACCTTTCAGAGTAAGCAATGCAACAAATGGATTTTTTTTTTTAAATAGGACAAGATAAAGGCCACACAGATTCCTAATTCTTCTTGCCAATAAGGTATTCCTCATCTCTTTCTATCCAAGACTTAAGGAGGACATTTCATCCTGATCCCGTTTTTGCCCACAGTACGTCCACTTTCCACAGAGAGCAGCCATTACAACAAGAATCACAGGACTGGAGAAGATGAAACTGGCTGCTCACACACAGCCCGTTTGGAAGCAAAGGCACAAGGCGGAGAAAATCCTGAGGAGAAGTTGCTTCAGATCAGTGTTTATTAACCTCAGCAACGTCTGGACTTCAACTGGGGAATTCTGGGAGCTGAAATCCACACATCCTAAAAACTCCCAGAGCGACCCCATTGAGTTTGAAAGCTATCCATGACTGACTTAGGATACAGGTAGTCCTTGACTTATGACCACAACTGAGCCCCGAATTTCTGTTGCTAAGTGAGACAGCTGTTGAGTCTTGACCCATTATACCACCTTTCATGCCAATGTTCTTAAGTGAATTGCTGCAGATGTTAATTTAGTAACATGATTGGCTTCCCCATTCACTTTGCTTGTCAGAAGATCGCAAAAGCTGATCACATGACCCCGGAACACGGCAACCGTCACACACATGAACCACTTGCCAAGCATCCACACAGTTTGATTACGTGACCCCGGGGATGCTGCAACAGTCATAAGTGTGAAAAATAACCATAAGTCACTTTTTTCCAGTGCTATTGTAACTTTGAATGGTCACTAAAGAAATAGTTTTAAGTCAAGGATTATCTGTATTCGTTATTCTTGGCATCAACCAGAAGGGAAATGCAAGCTCACTGGGAATCAAATAGACACGTATACACCAGATAAAGTTGTCTCTCCAAGAAGCTAACCGGGGACTGTCAAAGACAGGCGTAGGCAACCTTGGCTCTTTTATGACTCGTGGACTTCCACTCCCAGAATTCCTGAGCCAGCATGGCTCAGCTTGGAAACCTCTCCCTTTCCCCTCAGCATGGCTGGCTCAGGAATTCTGGGAGTTGAAGTCCACGAGTCATAAAAGAGCCAAGGTTGCCTACCCCTGGTCTAAGATGAAGAAACAAAACCAGAAAGAGAATATCAGAGCCTATGCTTTGATCAAGCTTGTCCTCTTATTTAGAAGAACTGCCAGATTGTTTGGCTTTTGGACTTAAGAGTGGGAGGATTTGCTATCTTGATTGTTGGTATTCTTTTTTGTATCTGGCAACAAGCAAGCAAAAAAAGAATGGACAACCATTTGTCTGAAATGGTAGAGGGGTTCCCACTTAAGCAGGGGGTTGGAGTAGAAGACCTCCAAAGGTCCCTTTCAACTCTGTTATCCTGTTAAATCAATAAATAGCACGGGTCTTTTGTTAAGGTTAAGGACAAACAACAGGTAGTCCTTATAGGTAGATTATTTGCTTTGCAACAAAGTGAGTTGCAACAAGTCCTCACTTTTACAACTGTCTCAGGGTTCCCATGGTCACACGATCATGATCCAGGCACTTAGCATCTGGCTAGTAAGTATGATGGTGGCAGCATCCCCAGGGTCATGTGATTGCCATTTGTTGCCCTCTCAGCCAGAAAAGTCAATTGTCATGTCTCCGACAGATGAAACTCTTCAAAGAACTTCAAGGCATTGTTTACCTTAAAGGATCTTTATTCAAGTTGCATGGCATCTGCACCTACATGGTCGAAGCTGAAATCTGAATTCCCCTCCCCTGAGCACATAGTATCAAATTCCCTCCTCCAATTATCAGTCATAAATCACATTCTCCAATTAGTTTGAATTGCAGGCTTTCCCTCCTGTTCTCTAACCTGCCAATTCTTATCATCTCTTATTTCAAGCTCTGAATTCACACACTAGTACAATATTGTTATGTGTAACTAACTCCCACCACATTCCGCCTCCTCCCACAGCATCATCTAATTCTAAAAGTAAAGCACAAGAAAGAAAAAGGCTGCATCTTCATATGTTGCCAAAGCAAGAACATCCAATGTTAGCAGCATTGACATCAATGGGGAAACCAGATTTGCTTTATTACTGGGTGATTCACTTAATGACAGCGACAGAAAGATACTAAAAGTGGTCATAGTCACATGACTCACTTTAACAACTACTTTCACTTAGCAACAGATGTTCCAGTTCCAATTGTGTCCTAAGTCAAGAATGATGACGATGTTATCCATTCAATCAAGTCCAACTCTTGGGTGATTCTATGGGCCAGGTCTCTCCATATCTTCAATCTTGCATACTTCTTCTGAGTTTTTCTATGCTCTGACTGGTGTCAGTTTTGATGGTGTCCAGTTACCGTGTCCTTTGGCGGCCCGGTTTCTTTTTACCACTAACTCTTCCAAATGTAATTGCTTTCTCCAATGAATTTCCCCCCCGCATGACATGGCCAAAATAAGTGAGACGCAGTTATGTGATTTTGCCTTCTAGTGACATGTCTGGTGTTATGTGCTCCAGTACTTGCTTGTTGGTCTCCTCTGCTGTCCAAGGAAGTCAAGAACTACCTATACAAATTATCTTAGCTCTGCAGTTCTGTCCAGGGGTAAAGGGCTTCCTGTTCACAAATGGCCAGCACCAGATGAAGACCCTACTACACAATGTGTGTGTGTGTGTGAGAGAGAGAACTTTAATTCTTTGCCAGTTACTATAACTCAGATTCTGTACCACAAAATATATTGTGGTTCATTTCAGTGGAGATTTTGGCTGGGGACGGGCACAATACAATTGCAGAGATTGAGATCCAGGTTGGCAACACACAGAGGTGAAATTGTTCCAAGTTTCTTAATGGGCTTTTTGCCTTGTTTCCTTCCCCCTTTGTGGGGGTGTGCGCAGATAAGCAGTTTGCCGTTGGTTCGAGAAAGTGCTGGCTTCTAAACAAAGCACTGGGTTACAGCCACCTATTCCTTTATTGTTTTGTGGAGCCCAAAAGCATTTTTGTAGATAATAGCAGTGTTAGGACGTGACGCTTTACTTTGCATGTCTAGTACCCTTCCAGCTTTTCCCCAAATAAAAGAGCTTTAAAACTATCAGGAGCAGCAGAGAGTTTGACACACACTAAGGTTGATCTCTGGACTTGCACTAAAGATGCCTATAGCAGAGTTTCTGGCGAATACTTTTACTCCCACTCAATTATTTTAGCTGAATGGAATCAGAAGCCTTTCAAATGCCAAGCAGATCAAAGAGAAGCCCTACTGGGCCCATCTACAAAGAAGTTTCCATGTACAGAGAGTCCTCAACTTACAACAATTCATTAGTGACCATTCAAAGTTACAACGGCACTGAAAAATGTGAGTTAGGACCGTTTTTCACACTTACGACCCTTGCAGCATCCCCATGGTCATGTGATCAAAATTCAGACGCTTGGCAACTGACTCATTTTTATGACCGTTGCAGTGTCCTGTGATCAGCTTTGGTGACCTTCTGACAAGTAAAGTCAACGGGGAAGGCAGATTCACTTAACAACCGTGTTTCTAACTTAACTGGAGTGATTCATTTAACAATTGTGGCAAGAAAGGTTTGAAATGGGGGCAAAACTCATTTAACAAATGTCTCACTTAGCAACAGAAATGTTGGGCTCAATTGTAGTCATAAGTTGAGGACCCTAGCTGTATTGGCAGGATCAGGCTCCATCACCTGGTAAACTCTTGAGTTTTTCTTAAGGGTTTGGGGACGTTGTTCACAAATTATCCTGAATGTTCATACTTACATGATGTTTACAGCCACAGCACAGCCAGAAGTGATAAGCATGGCTTCGCCTTCTATCTCATAATTATCAGAAATCAGTCTCTCCACTGCTAGATAAACTAGCACACCAGTTACCACCCAGATTGAAAGAACAGACAGCAGGGCTCCCAAAATCTCTGCAGCAAAAATCAGAAAATTTTGGTTAGGCATTAAAAGTTGGAAAACTCCCAAGTTTTCACTGGCTGACTCACTCATCCCAGATATAATTAATAAAGAGCACCTCTGTCAAATACTCATGAACGGAATGTTCTTTCAACAAATCACTCATTCTGTCATTAAATGAAAGCGCAATTGATTCATTTCAGCCTAGCTGTTATCTGTGATCTTGGTTTGGTTTAGCTTATATGCAGTTAACTGGGGTATAATGATCAAACCACAATTGATTCAGTTTTCACATGAAGCCAAAGCTTAACAAATGATATTAATAACATATATAGGACAGCCTTGAGTTTTCAACTACTATGTTTTTACCGTTTTTTTTTCTTTTTTATACTTTCATAATTTTTTATAGTATAAACTGGCAAGAGTTGAGGAAGGAAGGAAGGAAGGAAGGAAGGAAGGAAGGAAGGAAGGAAGGAAGGAAGGAAGGAAGGAAGGAAGGAAGGAAGGAAGGAAGGAAAGAAAAGAGATGGGAGGGAGGGAGGGAGGGAGGGAGGGAGGGAGGGAGGGAGGAAGGAAGGAAGGAAGGAAGGAAGGAAGGAAGGAAGGAAGGGTTCAACTATGCATCAACTGAGAGTTGTGTTAAAGGGACAAATTAAAGTATCAGATTACAAGTTTCACGCACATCCTTGTACACAAATTCTGAGATTTGAAGGCATCTTTATTTCAGCCAATGCCTACAGTATGAGCATTGGTCTCTCAGGGAAGGCTAAGGAACCAATGGACAGGTGGTACTAAGGATCAGTGATCAATTGTGCTGCAGTTAAGTCACTAAAGCAGTGGTTCTCAACCTGTGGGTCGAGACCCCATTTGGGGTCGAACGACCATTTCACGGGGGTCGCCAAACAAGGCTGTCCGTCATTTTTTCCCCTTTTCTTTGGCCACGCCCCTGGCACCCGGTGATGTGTAAGTGGTTGGGGGTCACCACAACATGGGGAACTATATCATGGGGTCGCGGCATTAGAAAGGTTGAGAACCACTGCACTAAAGCATGCCTGTCGAGGAAATTCTGGGAGTTGAAGTACACACGTCTTATAATTGCCAAGATTGGGAACTTCTGCAGAAAGTACCTGCATAGTGTGTTTATGAATTTGTGATTAAACTATATAGGAACAGACTCAGGGAACTGGATGGATCCCTGGGGACAGATCAGCTAAAGGAAGTTCCTGAGCAAGAAAAAAATAAGGAATTAAACCAAAGGCATTGCTACTGTCACTAAGGACAAATGACCCAATTTAGGTTGCATTTCAGCCACTAAGTACCTACAAATTGTGTGTGTGTGTGTGTGTGTGTGTGTGTGTGTGTGTGTGATTGAAATATAAGCAAAAACATAAGGAACTGGCTGGATCACTGGAGACAGATCAGCTCCAGGCAAGAAACTGAGGACCAGGAAATAAAGACAAACATAAGAGGAAGTCAAAGAATTCAAACAAAGTCTATGTCTGTACTGGGAAGTCAACAGAAAATGTTGCCAATGTGCCAGCACCGCAAGCTGAGCAGGTGCAGAGAGAAAAGGTATGGGTTTTGTTCACACAACACATTAACCCTGGCTATTTTTGCACAGAACCTTCAACCAGCCAACTCTTCCAAGTTCATCAACCCCGCTAAATTTACAAGGCAACTAAGCAAACTGAAAGGTTAGCCTGCAGGAACAGGTAGCTAATCCAATTAAGTGTGTGCCTCATGAATGAACAGAGAGGAGTAATGTAGGTTGGAAGCCACAATCAGGAAACAGAGAAAACATAATGACGGAAAACTTAAAGACAGGCAAGATCTACAACAACAAGGTATTGACTTATCATGGTGGCCTTACTTACAAATCCAAACAAGATATGAGAAAGATCTAAAGACACCGGGATTTTATAAAGAACAGATAGAATTTGACCAAATATTCTTGAAAACAGATGAAAATTTGATTAAGAAACTTCATAGATTTCTGCTAAAATGGAAGACGGAAGAAGAAGAAGTAAAAGAGACAATGATAGTTTGGGCAAAAAACTTCGGATATTCTATAGACTTAGAAGCTTGGCAAAAGTTATGGGATAGAAATATTAAACTGATTAAAGCAGCTTCATATAAAGAAAACCTGTATAAACATGTTTTATAGATGGCACATGACACCAGTAAGGTTAGCGAAAATGTTTAAAAATGTTTCGAATAATTGTTGGAAATGTAAACAAAAGCCAGGTACCTATTACCATATCTGGTGGGTATGTCCTAGTGCAAAGAAATTTTGGTTTAAGATTCATATATGGCTGGAAAAGATAACTAAAATATAGATAGAATTTAAGCCAGAACTGTTTCTCTTAGGAATACTAGGATCTAACTATAGCAAAGAGATTGAGTATTTAATACTACATATATTGACAGCTGCGAGAATAGCATTTGCCCAATATTGGAAAAATGAGAATGTACCATCCATCAGAGGAGATCATAATTAGGAAAATCTTAGAATGTGCAGAAATGGACATACTAACCCTAGAGATTAAAGAGAAAGAAGATTCAGTTTATTTTAAAATATGGGAAAACCTTTATCAATGGTTAGCAACATGAGTTAATGAAAAACGACTGTGAAACTTATTAAGATGATTGATGTTTATTGATTAATTGACATGGTTATAATTATAGTTATTTTTGTTGACTTCAACTACCGTAATTTCCGGCGTATAAGACGACTCGGCGTATAAGATGATCCCTGACTTCGGAGCCGATTTGCATGCTTTAGAAAGTCGTCTTATACGCCGGAAAATACAGTATTTATTATTATATTAACTACTCCCAATGAACACTTGTATCCGGACAACAGTTTGTTTGCTAAAGCTTGAAATGTTATTGGGGGCAACCCCATTGTTGTACCTACCCCCATCCCAACCCCTTCCCTGAACCCTACTCTGAATCCCACTACCTATATTGACCCTCCCTTTCCCTAACCTTTATAAAACCTAATAAAATAATGTCCCCCCCCTCCAAAAAAAAGGGAAACAGAGAAAACATCTTCAAAAACCTGCACTGCTTTCCATTAAAAAAAAAACACAACTTTGTACAATTGGGCTCTGCAAGTAGAAGCTGGTGGAAAATTTCCTCAAAATGGCGAAAGGAATGATAAATGCAGGCAATCCTCGACTTACAACCATTTGTTTAAGTGACGATTCAAAGTTACAACGGCACTGAAAAAAAGAGTTTTATGATCTTTTTTCACATTAACAAGTGTTGCAATATCCCCATGGCCACTGATCAAAATTCCGACACTTGTCAACGGGCATGTGTTTTCCAGAGTCGCACTGAGCCAGGGTAGTGCGATCCCATTTGTAACCTTCCCAACTGGCTTCCAGAAAGCAAAGTCAAAGGGGAAAGCCAGATTTATTTAATGACTGCATGATTCACTTCATAACCGCAGAGATTCATTTAACACCTGTGGCAAGAAAGATCATAAAATGGGGCGAAGCTCACTTAACTGCTTAACAATGGAAATTTTGGGCTCATTTTTTCATATGGTAGCAATTCTGTAAATTTGTATTTCACCTTAAGCCAGCGGTTCTCAACCTATGGGTCGCGACCCCATTTAGGGTCGAACGACCATTGTATGGGGGTCGCCAAACAATGTGATCCGCCATTTTCCCCCCTCAGGGGGCGCTGCCACGCATGCGAGCCGCGCATGGGGCGCCGCCGTGCATGCGCATCGCACATGGGGGTGCCGCCACGCATGGGGGTGCCGCGCATGCGCGACGCATCGTGTGACGGGGGTCGCCGTCACACGGACGTTGAGAAACACTGCCTTAAGCGGATGTGCTGGTTCACAGAGTGTGCCATTAATGCTTTTTATGGCCCAGATTACCTGCTCTGTACCATCCAAAATTCATCGTCTTAGTAGGCTGTCGAGATGCCATCCAGAGAGAGAAAAGGCTGATCATCATGCTAGCAAAATCAGTCAATAGGTGGGCCGCATCTGTCATAATGGCCAGGCTGTGTGCAAAATATCCTCCTAGAGAGAATAAAAAAAAGAGTTATGGGCTGTGCCCTGAATTCTTCTTATTGGTTAAGAGTTTGTCTAGCTTTCTCCCAGCCATGTAGATTTCTACATGTCTGAAGCATTTCAAGACAGCAACATGCTTGCTCAATGCATTCACAGCGGACATGATCTCAAGAATGTCTCTTAGAGGTGGGGAATGATGGTCCTTTTAGGACTTGTGGATTTCAGCTCCCAGAATTCCTGAGCCAGCCATTCTGAGAGTTTAAGTCCACAAGTCATAAAAGGGCCATCTTTCCCCACCCTTGCACTAGATTAACCAGGCCAGAAATTCAATTCCACAGGAAGGCTAAAACGACTTATATTGAGATCGGGTGTAATAGCAATAGCATTTAGGGCAGTGGTTCTCAACCTGTGGGTCGGGACCCCATTTGGGGTCGAACAACCATTTCATGGGGATCGCCAAACAACGCAGTCCGCCATTTTTTCCCCCTTTCCCTTAGCTGTGCTACTCCCTTTTATTCTATTGGCTTTTGAAAGCTGATAGGAGTTGTCCAGGCTGTCTCTGCCCTGCTTAGCCCGCCAAAAGTCCCATTCTGCAAACGGTACTGCAAGTTGTCTGCAGCGAAGGCGAGCTGTCTGGAAGTTTCCACCCCTCCCTGCTGAGCAACTACTAAAAATGTAAGTAAAAGAGGGCCAGGGGTGGGAGGTGGGAGGCCGGCGGGTGCAGGGAGGGTTGCTGGTGCGCGTGGGGCCCAGCAGGTGCCTTACCTCCCTTAGGCTGGGCCAGCTGGTGGCCCAGCCGGTGGTCAGCCTGCGCCATCTCTGCCGCTTGCCAGCTACGCCTCGGCCGGCACAGGGGGCGGCACCACGCATGCGTGGCGCTCCCCAGCAGGGAAAGTCCTCGACTTACGACCAGTTGGGTAGTCCTCGACTTACAACTGGTTGGGGTCGCGGCATTAAAAAGGTTGAGAACCACTGATTTAGGGTTATATATGCCCCATAGTGCTTTACAGCAGGGGTCCCCAACTCCTGGTCCGTGGACCTGTACCGGGCCGCAGCAGGCCAGCAACCGGGCCACACAAACAAAGTCCCATTGTGGAATAAAGGGAGCACACAAAACCGTGCACTCTCTGGTCCGTGGAAAAACCTTTCTACACGGAACCAGTCCCTGGTGCCTGAAAGGTTGGGAACCTCTGTTTTATAGCACTCTCTGGGCAGTTTACAATGTAGTCATTACTTGCATATTGCCCCCAACTATTTCAGTCCTCATTTTTATCAACCTTGAAAGGGTGGAAGGCTGAGTCAACCTTGAGCCGGTCAGGATCGAACTCCAAGCTTGGGCAGAGTTTGCCTGCAATACTGCACTTAACCACTGCGCCACCAAGGCTAATCTCAGAATCTTGCAAACGTGATTCTGCTGCTAAATCCTCCCCCTTCCGATTCTCCAGTGAATTAAAGGGATGTCAATCCTGGGAAACAAGAGCATCATCATTTCAGCCCCTTTTCTCTAGGTTCCTGCAGACGTTCACGAAGGTCATCTCCACCAGCAATATGTACCCATCTGCCCTAAATGCCACTGGATCACTCCAACCACCAGCTCTCCTGCAAGGACCCTGCAGAGCCTTCACAATGTTAGCCGCCTACCTGCAACTTCCCCTGTCATGAAGACCAAGCAGATGGCGGAGGCCAGATAAAGCTTCCGACGAGCTCGTTTTTGCTCAGCATTGTTGCCATTGCTGGAGGCCCAGCTGGAGTGACAGTGCAGGTTTCCTTTGAGGTCCAGCTCGAGAGAAGAGAGGCCAGGTACGAAGCCAACCACTGAACCATGGAAGTCCTTTCCTGAGACTCCTAAATAGGATCTGCATTGGAAAGAACACCACGTTAAGAAGAAATTCTCTCCACTCCCAAAGCCTTATTGTATGCACCCGCTGGGCTTGTCGACCAGAAGGTTGGCAGTTCGAGACCCAAGCACTGCATGATGGGGTGAGCTCCCTTCTTGCTTCAGCTCCTGCCTATCTAGCAATTCAAAAGCACCACAAATGGAAGTAAATAAATAGCTAGCACTTTGGTGAGGAGGTAACAGCATTCCATGTACCTCAGCATAAGGTCATGTTGCCACATGACCACGGAAGCATCTTCGGATAATGTTGGCTCTCTCGGCTAAGAAACAGAAATCAACATCACGCACCAGACTTGGACACAGCTGGACAGGGAAAACCTTTACCTTTACATACTTACAAGCTTTGCTTATTAGCCTCCCTTACTCAACTGTACCTGCATTAAGCATGCTATTGTCCGCCCCAAGCCGAAACACGCGACAGTGAGATCAAACTGAATCTAATCCTTTATTTGCTTACATCTAATACTGTAAACAGAAGCTTGCCAAACTAAAGCTATCATTTTCTAAGCTAGATATACTCTGAGAGATTCAAGGGTCTGGTTATCCTGAGCCTCTTCCCCCCTCTTCCTTTCCAGCTTGCGACTTCTTGTTGTTAGTTGCGAAGTCGTGTCCGACCCATTGTGACCCCATGGACAATGTTCCTCCAGGCCTTCCTGTCCTCTACCATCTTCTGAAGCCTCCTGCTTCAGGGACTCCATCCAGCCACCTCATTCTCTGTCGTCCCCTCCTTCTCTTGCCCTCCATCTTTCCCAGCATCAGATGTAGGGATAAGAGACAGGCGAAAGTTGCGAGCAGAAAACTGTCCTACCAACGCTTGTGCCTTTGTTATGCATCTTCTTCTCCCCCCCCCCCACATCACCATGGTGACGTGACGCAGGTCTATCTGACCTTGCCAATTTGATAAGGCTAATCGGTGAACAACAAGTTTTCCTGTTTATGGCCTCTAACTTTTTACTCTAGAGGATTGGTAAAGGATTTTAGCCAATGAAATGCTGTTGCCATGCTGTATCTATTGCTATTTGAAAAACTCTATAAAAACAATAAACGGCTACGTTCGGGTGGCCATTTCTTTGCACCCTTCAATGACTAAGGAGTGATTACTACAGCTGGCGCCCTCAGCAGGGACATTTTGTTTTGGGACCCCTACGGGAAGAAGCAGCTGCCAATATACTTACCATCATCTGGAACAGACCCCTAGGTGCACTTTCGTCTTACGAGACCTCTCAGTGAGTAAGTATGGGCTGTAAATTATCTCACCCTCAGCAAAAGCATGTACAGGAGTTCAGACTCCTGCTACAGAAATCAGGCTTGGCAACGCTTGAAACGAACATAAGGAAGCTGATTGGGGAGATAAGAAAACAGTGTTCTTCGAATCTTAGGATGCTTAGGCTAAAAGATAGAGCATAAATTACATCTTGAACCTTGAACTTCAGTATAACACCTATAGTGTTCACTCCTGTCAGATAGGAAAGAAAAAAAATGGACCCAAATATTTCAGAACAGCCGCTTCTGCTTGCAACTAAGTAAAATTTATTCTTTCTAAAAACATCTTTAATTGGATTTTCAGCTTCTTCTGAAGAGACTAATTTCTTGCTGATTAGTTAAAGTCATAAATCAAATTTACTCCCTCAGAACAAAGTCTTTTGAGCAATCGGAATGCTCTGCAATATATTAAGTTAGCCGTCAGACAAATGTCTGGTTGTGTTTTGTGTTATGTGTGTGTGTGTGGCTACTCAGAACATTATGCTTGGGCTTGGAATGGTGAGAAAAATGGGAAATGATTAGGGCCCTCAAAACCACTTTTTGGTTGAAATCACCTTGTCATTTTTCTCGCTTCTTGCAGGACAAGTTATATGTCTAAATAAATGTTGTTGTAACAGTATCTGTGTATATATGTTTGTCTGTGTTGTTCTGTGTTATTCCAAGACTTGGAAGAGGCTCAAAGCCCTCTCTGATATCAACAATACAAAAAGGCCTTGCTAAGAATATATGGTTTGCCTGGAGAAAGTATGAAATGAAATAATTGTATGTGGAATGGTTTTATGGAAACAGTCAGTATGAAACTGAATGAGTTAATTTGTTGAAGTGTGTGTTAGCCTTTAAAACCCACCCATTCTTTCCCTAACTGTGAAAATAATAGTAAATATTTGTATGAGAAGAATTTCATGGAGAATGTATGAAAGAATTTATTGAAAGATGTATATTAAGGAGATTAAACTATTTTTTGGTGGTGAGATTTCTCCCCCCCTGTCTCTTTCGGCTGGCTGCGTTGCTTAAAGAGCCAGAGACAGGAAGGGGGGGGGGAACTGTTCGTTTAAAATTTTTTTTCCTCTGCTTGGAATTGTAATCTGAGAAGAGTGGAGTGAATCTGAAACTTGACATTCACCTATGCAGTTTCGGCAAATAAATTTTTTTTACTCAAAAGAGAAACAGCAATGTTGGACAATATTTTTTATATCCAACAACCAAAAGAACTAACTGAAATACATTGTTATAGATTTATACATATTTAACCTATTTATATACAAATTGTTTCCATCTGAATGGACTTTGCTTAAATTGAAGCACCAAAGATACAATTTAATTGGCTTTCAAAAAATATAAAATGATTTAGGATTGCAATAAGTCCCAGAAAAAAATATAGTTGCACAAATTGATGACATCATGAATACTCAATTTGTGGACAGAATTTCACACTTTTGATTTTTTCCTACCAGTAAATTACCTAATGGAGTATTAACTGTAATAGAAGTACAGAAAGTATATTGAATTGAATAATATTTACTTATCCCACATCCCATTCCAAAATGTTTTATTTTTTATCCAGGTGGTTGTTAAAATGATAACCTTAGGACGCACAAGAGCTTGCCGTTGAAAAGGAACTGATTTAATTAATATTGTTTTCAAAAATAACTTATCTCTTTAATGTGCTTTAACTGACTATATAGGCTGTATTTGCCTAATGATCTTTGATTTGCTTGTTTCCTTTCCAGTCCAGCCATTATTTTCTTTCTCTTTCTCCCTTGCCACAAGTTATTGCTTTTTCTGATGGAGAGTGAAGAGAGGAGCAATTGCTTACAAGGATGATACCTAGAAAGTGTCCTACACTGCAATGCAACCCTTATCACAATGCTCAGAATTATTTTAGCTTTTCAAACCTTTTCTCAACAGTCTTTTAACTTAGTCTCTGACTCTCATTAAGCGTGCCAACTTACTTTTACTTCTTCAGGTGCTTACATCATGCCCAGGATTGGCCCCAATCTTATGACTTTGTTTTTAACTTTGCAGCAGCTGCTCCATAACTGAAAGCATTTATTATTTTGTTTCTCATATACACAATCACTCCTCCCTTCCTGGGCCTAATTTTTTTTGTATGTCTTTTGTATGTTTTTTTTTTATGTCTTTTATGTGGTTTTGCCTCTAATCAGCTATGACAAATGGACATTATCCATGTTTTCTTTTTTTGGCTTTTTAGAAATGTATATTCACAAATAGGTATTTAGGAACAACTTCCCCCACCTCTATGAGGGGAAACAGGTTCACATGTTATTTTTCATCTTTTTTTGGACAATTTTATACAACCTGAAATATTGTTTTTACTCATGGTCTTCTCTATAATTCCACGGGTCAAGCTATCGTGGAACGTGCTAATTGGTCTTTCAAGGACTGCCTTCACAAACAAATAAAAAAGGACGGATTATCTAGGATACCCAATTTGTCGTGGGTAATACAACAGGTTCAAAAAGTATTATTTACATTACACCAATTGAATATTTCTATTCCAAATTTGACTGCTTATCAGAGACACTTTTAACAGAAAACAAGCTTGCCTCCACCTCTGGCATATCGGGCATTACCAGACAAAGCAGGGTTGGGACCAGTCCCTCTGATCACTTGGGGGCGGGGCTACGCTGCTGTGCTTGCTCCAACAGGACCTTTGCGGATTCCAGCGCGTTGTGATTACCCAGCCAGGGATGTCGTGGCACCAGTCCCTGGACCCAGTCCCAGAAATGGCAAGGGTGACTCTACAGATGGCACAGCAAGTAATCCAATCCTGACATGCCAGGCAGCCAGTGACATGAGGAGATGTAAAGAACTTGATCCCCGAGAACCTGTGTGCTGCCATTTTTGCGGTTTTAACTGCAAATTTCTTATCCATCATTTGTTTATGTCTGATCGTTAACATCTGCCTTTGACAACTGTAACTGTCATCCCACTCAAACAATCATTCGAACAACGAATGAAGCAAAATCTAACATCACACAAAATGACTTCTTTTGTTTATCTGAAATGTATTACATGTAATTTGCTTTCTATATGCTTAGTCTTTGTTTGCACCCCTTCTGCAGTAATTCAAAACTTCACTGACTCTGGGAAGTTATTGCTTAAAAAACCTCACTGTCATTGCATTGGCTCACCTGCTTTAAATTGCACAGCTTCAATAGAGACTTCCTTTCATTTTGGACATGCTTGGCTACTGCGAGGAGGGTTTTTTTACGTGTGGTCAAGAAAGTTTAAATTATATTCCTGCTAATATTAGTGAAGTGCAATGTTGCCTCAGCCAGCTGATTCCTGTTTTGCTTTCCAAACAACAAGTTCACACGAACCATTCTCCACGTGATGTCATGCTAGACAACACTTGTGACTCTGAGACAACCTTATTTTGTAGCATTGGCTATATCTCTAGTGGGCGTGCCAGGACTTGCTGTTCCGTGCCCACCTCAACATTAATGCTATTATATGAAATTTGGCAAAGACAATTAATACTACTTCAACTATTTCAGCGATCAATCATGAACTGCAAAATTTGAGAACTATTTTGCAAAATCACGCTGCAATTGATTATATGCTTCTACACCAGCATTTCGGTTGTAAACGTTTTGAGGAAATGTATTGTTTCAATATTTCTGATAATTCATGAACCATCCAGCACCAGATTTAAATTTTACACAATTTGGCCTTTGATTTGAAAATTGGTACCTTAGGATCTCTATGGGTGCTGTTTATGTAATGTATTTCTTTCATTTTGCAATATATGTATTAGAGCTTTAAATCCCAGTAGATCCTCTCTCACATTGCCTTAGGGTCAAGTTTTGGCCCTATATTAACAACTGCAAGGATGCTTCTCTCCTGATTATAATCCTTTTATTAACCCTGCTTATGGCGATATTTCGTCTAACAAAACGAAAAGGAGTGAGATGTAGGGATAAGAGACAGGCGAAAGTTGCGAGCAGAAAACTGTCCTACCAACGCTTGTGCCTTTGTTATGCATCTTCTTCCCCCCCCCCACATCACCATGGTGACGTGACGCAGGTCTATCTGACCTTGCCAATTTGATAAGGCTAATCGGTGAACAACAAGTTTTCCTGTTTATGGCCTCTAACTTTACTCTAGAGGATTGGTAAAGGATTTTAGCCAATGAAATGCTGTTGCCATGCTGTATCTATTGCTATTTGAAAAACTCTATAAAAACAATAAACGGCTACGTTCGGGTGGCCATTTCTTTGCACCCTTCAATGACTAAGGAGTAATTACTACAATCAGACTCTTCTCCAGTGAGTCCTTCCTTCTCACTAGGTGGCCAAAGTATTTGAGTTTCAACTTCAGGATCTGGCCTTCTAAAAAGCAGTCAGGGTTGATCTCCTCTAGGACTGACCGGTTTGATTGCCTTGCAGTCCAGGGGACTCGCAGGAGTCTTCTCCAGCATCATAGTTCAAAGGCCTCAATTCCTTTGCGCCCAGCCTTTCTTGCGACTACAGCTTGTGACTACACCAGGGTAAACGACCGGCAAGTATGCCTACACACACATTCTCATTTGTACACACAGTGGGTGAGCGATTGCGCTCCATTTAAGTGAGCAGCTCATGCAAATGGAGCTGTATGCATGTGCGGCCGCTTGTGCAGAACCATCCCCTCTCTCCCCCCCCACCACCAGCCACAAAGTCATAAATATTGGGGAACTTTGGATTACACAGTTGCCTGATCCGGGTCTCTATTTGGGAAAGTTCTGAGCTGGCATGATCCTCCTCCTCTGCTGCTGCAGGTGCACACTCCATCACACCTACTGAACTTCCCTGGTTGGGAATTCTGGAATAAAAGTGCTGCACATCTGGAGAGCTCCAAGTTCAGAAACCTGCTACATGGGTTAACGCTGTAAGCCGCTGTTTGATGAGCGTTTAGGATTGACCCCAATGGCTTAATGACTTAAAGTGCCATTGAACCCAATAAATATGCTCACCAAACATCAAATCATATTATGACTTTCTATGAACCAGTTGACTTATCTTTTCCTTCAGTCTGCCTTTCAACATTGGGCACAATATAGTGAACAAAAAACAGAAGGCAGCAAAGAAAAAGAGTGCCTCCTGGCAGTTTGGAAACTGAGGTTGCCCCAAATTATGCCTGCATCCTGTTTCTTGCTTTCTATAGGTTCTCATCTGCTTACAACACTGTTTCTCTACTTTCACACATATGGACTTCAACTCCCAGAATTCTCCAGCCAGCATGGCAGTTGAAGTCCACACATCTTAAAGCTGCCAAGCTTGAGAAACATTGGAGCTTTGTTCAGATCCACCAGAACTTTTTATATTTTGCCATCATCGCTCACCATGGCTATATAAAATTCACCGGTTGCAAATTCGGGGGGGGGGGGATTTGAAGCCAGATTCATTTAACAATCTGGTTACTAACTTAACAACAATTTACAAAAAGTCGTAAAATGGAGCAAAACTCACATTAGAAAGGTCTCACTTTGCAACATAAATTTTGGGCTCTATTGTGGTCATATGGCAAGGACCACCTGTATTAATAATACAGATACACACACACATACACACACACATACACACACACACACACACACACAATCACCATCAGTCAATTGCAAAAGACAGCTTTCCTTGGAACAGCTTATATCCTATGACAATACCTTTAACACCATCAAATAACATCTGCCCATCCCAGATCCTTGGGAAGGACTCAGTTGGTGGATAAAAATGCCAGATCCAAACATCTGGCTGGGTGGCAAACCATAATAATACAGAAGAGAGCAGTCTTCCATTTTTTTAATACAGAAGAGGGCAGTCTCCCATTTTTTTCCCCCATGACCTCCAAGGTCCCTTCCAACATTATTACTATTATTATTATTATTATTATGGATCATCGCACAGTCAGCCAGATGTTCAGACTGGATTTGGCATTTTGTCTACCTATCGAGTCCTTACCCAGGACCTGGGATAGGCAGATGTGGATGTTTGATGGTATTACAGATATCGTCGCAGGATGGAAGCAGTTCCTAGTAAGGCCGCCTTTTGCAATTGACTAATAGCAAATTTGTCAATGCCAATGGTGTTCAAGTGGTGCTCCAGTTGTTTTGGGATTGCACCCAAGGAGCCTATTACTATTGGTACTACCCTTGCTTGCTTTTGCCACAGTCTTTCTATTTCTATTTGTAGGTCTTTGTATTTTGTTATCTTCTCCAGTTCTTTCTCTTCTATTCTGCTGTCTCCAGGCACTGCCACGTCCACTATCCAGACTTTTTTGTCTTTCTTATCGACAATTGTTAAGTCTGGGGTGTTATGTTGCAGGTGCTTGTCTGTTTGAATTCTGAAGTCCCAGAGCAGTTTAATTTTATCATTTTCTATGACTTTCTCTATTTTATGATCCCACCAGTTTTTGCTTACAGGCAAATGATATTTTTTGCAGATCTTCCAATGCACCATCGTTGCTACTTTGTCATGCCGCTGCTTGTAATCAGTCTGTGCAATCTTCTTGCAACAGCTTACCAAGTGGTCCACTGTTTCTTCAGCTTCTTTGCATAGGCGGCACTTACTGTCTGTTGCTGTCTTCTCAATTTTGACTTTGTATGCATTTGTCCTTAAGGCTTGGTCTTGTGCAGCCAGAATTAGTCCCTCGGTCTCTTTCTTCAATTTTCCTGCTCTTAGCCATTGCCAGGTTTGTTATTATCTGCTTTCCCAGCTATTTTTTTCATGTATTGGCCATGTAGTGCTTTGTCTTCCCATGCCTCTATTCTGTTCTTCATTTGGTCTTTCTTGTAGGCCAGTTTGGTCTCTCCAGTAGTTAGTAAGCCTTCCTGATATACTAATTTCAGTGCATCTTCATCATTGTTCTTCAGATATTCTTCCAAAGCCATTTTTTCTTCTTCAACCATCTGATGTACTTGTAGCATTCCACGCCCACCTATTTGCCTTGGTAGATAAAGTCTATCAATGTCACTGCGTGGATGAAGGGCATGATTCATTGTCATTATTTTTCTGGTCTGCCTATCCATTGCTTTTAGTTCTGCTTGAGTCCAGTCCACTATTCCAGCTGTGTACCTAATGACTGGGATTGCCCAGGTGTTGATTGCCTTTATGGTATTTCCTCCATTGAGTTTGGACTTTAAGATCTTCTTCACTCTCTTGATGTATTCACCTCTAATCTTTTTCTTGACTTCAGTGTGCTTGATGTTGTCAGCTTGAAGGATACCCAAGTATTTGTAGTACTCTTCCTCATCCAGACTCTTAATGTTATTTTCGTGGGGCATCTTGATTCCTTCAGTTTTCACTATTTTTCCTTGTTTGATAGTAAGTGTGGCACATTTGTCCAAGCCAAACTCCATTACAATATCTTGGCTATATATACGGACAGTGTTGAGCAGCGATTCTATTTCAGATGATGTTTTTCCATACAGCTTCAGATCATCCATGTAAAGGAGGTGGGATAGTCTGGCAGATGTTTTTGATGTTTGATAGCCATGTCCTGAGTTATTCAGTATTGTTGACAGAGGAAACAGTGCAATAACAAATAGTAATGGTGATAATGAATCTCCTTGAAATATTCCTCTCTTGATATTAACCTCTCCCAGCCTCTCACCATTGATCTGCAACTGTGTCTTCCATTGTGCCATCGATCTTTGCACAAATTTTCTGATGTTTCTACTGACTCCTGTTATTTCTAGGCACTTTATTATCCAATCATGTGGCAGAGAGTCAAATGCCTTTTTGTAGTCAATCCATGCCACATTCAGGTTGGTC
This sequence comes from Crotalus tigris, assembly GCF_016545835.1. Classification (NCBI taxonomy): domain Eukaryota; kingdom Metazoa; phylum Chordata; class Lepidosauria; order Squamata; family Viperidae; genus Crotalus; species Crotalus tigris. Next base: position 207,968 of record NW_024097256.1, on the reverse strand, counting down.
TTCCTTCTCTTGCAGTTTTCCAAGATCATTTTGTCTATTAGGAGTTGATCTTTTGTTCCTCTGCTATTGGGGCGGTTTCCTTTCTGCTCAGGTGGAAAGAGATTGTTTTCAACTAGATGCTGTTGTACTGCATCAGCTACCACACCAGTTAGTAATTTGAAAGTTGTTGGTAAGCAGGTAATTGGCCTGTAGTTACCTGGTGTTGCCCCTTTTGCTGGATTTTTCATTATTAGGTAGGTTTTCCCAGTTGTTAGCCACTTTTCAATTTCTTCTTGTTCTTCAGCTTCTTTTCTTTCATCTGTTCTAGCTTGCTTGCATGTGATTTTAACTTGCTGATCTTATTTTCTAGTCTAACCTTCCATTTTTCTGGTGCACTGTTTGTTTTTCTTCTTTGTTGATTTTGCATCCCAGGTATTCTGTTATAACTGCAGCTGTGCTGTACATTAGTTGGTTTGTTTCTTGCAGTGAATTGGTGCTTATACTTGATATTGCAGTATTTGCATCTTTTAATGCTTGTGCTAGCTGTTTCTTTGGAACAAGCTTCAATGCAGGTAGCCTTATTCCAGTGGTTCTCAACCTGTGGGTCGGGACCCCATTTGGGGTCGAACGACCATTTCACAGGGGTCGCCAAACAAGGCTGTCCGCCATTTTTCCCCCTTTTCTTTGGCCACGCCCCTGGCACCCGGTGATGTATAAGTGGTTGGGGGTCACCACAACATGGGGAACTGTATAATGGGGTCGCGGCATTAGAAAGGTTGAGAACCACTGCATTATTCTGTTGTTTTTGTGCTGTTCTAGATGCTCAGTTATTCTTTGTTTCAATTCTTTTATTTCTTTAGTTAGAGGGTTTTGTTCTTCCTGAGGTAGAGGTGCCTGGTTTCCAAATGAGAACAGTTGAATATCTCTGCTAGATTCCTTCACTGCCAACTCCCCCTGGTTTGCCTCTACATTCTGAATTATTTCTGGTAATGCTTTGATTTCTTTGCCCTGGGTAAACCTTTGCAGTTCGTCCAATTCTGTTTCTGTGAATACTTTATTTCGTGTTATAAATCGGCGTTGATCTGCTAGTCTCTGTTCTGTTATTTCTGATTCTGGATGTTGTTCTTTCCAGAACTGGTGCATTTGTTTTAGATATCCTCTTCTTGTTGGACTTGATCTGTAGTAACAGATCATTATTTCTTTGTTTTCCATCACTGTGTATCTGCGACGGGTAAACACCTTTTCTTCCAGTAGTTCTGCAGCTGCTGGCCCTGGTTGCTCAGCCAACAGTCCTGAGTCCTGTAACCCATTTTTCACCAGATATCCAGGAACTCCAATATCTAGTGCGGACCTTGTTAACCCGGGCGACGTCCGAGCCGGTATGGCATTCTGCAATTTACGTCTCACCATATTTTTTATAGGAGAGACACTCTTTGTCTGACTCCTCTGATGAGACCTGTCCAGTATGGTTGAACCTCTGGCATAGCTCTCACCTTCCTCAGAGTACACAAGCCCCACAACCACGTCAAGGTAGTGCCTCATTGGGGGATTATTATTATTATTATATTTTTTATTTTATTTATAGATGTATTAAATATGTATGCCATCCGTCTCACTGTTAAGTGACTCTTTTAGGAGTTAGAATCTGTTAGGATCTAATACAGTGGTTCTCAACCTGTGGGTCGGGACCCCATTTGGGGTCGAACGACCATTTCACGGGGGTCGCCAAACAAGGCTGTCCGCCATTTTTTCCCCCTTTTCTTTGGCCACGCCCCTGGCACCCGGTGATCTATAAGTGGTTGGGGGTCACCACAACATGGGGAACTGTATTATGGGGTCGCGGCATTAGAAAGGTTGAGAACCACTGCTCTAATAAGACTGAAAATCAGGCTTGTCAGATGCTATATTTTTCCTATCCTGCTCTATGGAGTAGAGAGTCGGTCTCTGACAGAAGGCCACCTGAAGAGACTAGAAGCATTTGAAATGTGGATTCACAGGCGGCTGTTACGTATAAGCTGGGTTGACAAGATCAGAAAGGAGGAGGGGATAAGCCGCCTGGGAAAGCCAAGGGAAATCATCAAAACAACTAAAAAACGGAAATTAGAATATTTCGGACATATGATGCGACACCCAGAAAAATACGGCATACTCCATTTAATCCTCCAGGGAAAGATTGAAGGCAAACAAGGTCCAGGCAGAAGAAGAACATCGTGGCTTCAAAATCTAAGGGACTAGTTTGGACAAAACTCAGCAGCACTTTTTCGTGCGGCTGCTGATAAAAACAGGATCGCCAACGTCCAATAACAGATATGGCACAACAAGAAGAAAATAAATGGTATAAATCTAATAAATATCATAGACCAAAACATTCTGGCCTTCTCTGCCCTTTGAAACTTCATTAGTGCCACTTTCCAGATGGAGGAGTTTTACACTAGGTTGCTTCCACAAAGAGACAGGGAATACAATAGTCCAAATGTTGCAGCAACTAGCAACATAGCAACTTAGCAACTCCAACTACCTTAGCTTCCCCCTTCAAGTCACGTTAGCTGCAGGATCCCACTTCTTTTAAGTAGCCCAGTAGAACTGGCAGCTCTGGTGTGGTCCCACGCTCAGGGATGAGCATATTAAAATGAGAATCCACAGCTTTGCATTAACCCCATGTGGAAAACCAGAGATTCCCCCCCCCACCACCACCAAATGTAAACATCTCTCCCAATGCACTCAAAGGACCTCAAAGTTGTTTGCAAGAGATAATGACTTTCTCACACACACCTGGGAAGGCCTGCAGGAATCTGGCGCCATCTTTTTTTTTTCCTTTTGGGGAATAGGCCTTGTGGCTGCCTTGCTCTTAGCAAATACAAAGCAAGCAGAAATTCAACAGGCGAAGCCCTCCCAAAGAGTTGCTTCATACTGAAGAACACACCCCTTCCTGAACAGCAGGGGTGGCCATAAGAGAAAACAGCCCTTTTATTTTTTGCCAACATTGATTTAAAAATAAAAAAATAAAAAGTGGGGGACAGGCGAGATAGTTGAATGCCTTTATGAGAACATAAAGTTAAAATGCAATAACTCCAAACGCGGGGACCTGCTTATTCCAATCACTTTGCAACTTTTTTTTTAAATCAGCTTTGGCAAATATATATATATATATTCACTATTAATAAGAATAGTGAAAATAAAAATATGATTCCTGGGTGAATCCATAGTCAATTACCAATAAAACGTGAACACCAGGAATATAATAAACTATAAAAGTTTAATACCATCACCGATCACCAAGCTTTTCTCAGATACTTCTGACATCGTCAGCGTTAATGCTGGTCTGTGGGAGAGTGCCTTTATAGGTAAGCCGTCATTTGCACACGGCTCCTAGATCTTGTTGTAGGTCCTAATTTATTTAACTGCTTTTTAATTACATCAGTCATCAGTATGGAAGCCATAATTAAAAAGCAGTTAAATCAATTAGGACCTAGACAAGATCTAGGAGCTGTGTGCAAATGACGGCTCACCTATAAAGGCACTCTCCCACAGACCAGCATTAACCCTGACGATGTCAGAAGTATCTGATGAAAGCTTGGTGATTGGTGATGGTATTAAACTTTTATAGTTTATTATATTCCTGGTGTTCACATTTTATTGGTAAATATATAATTAATATATATGTATGTATGTATGTATGTATGTATGTATGTATGTATATTACCTTGACTGTGCACCCTGTCAGCCCAAGTATGGGAGAAAGAAATCTTCTTTCTTTTCTTAATATATATATATTAATATTATTGAGAATCCTTTGGTTCATTTGACTGGAGGCACAGGAAGGTGGGGGAACGGACACCCTTCCAAAGCGAATAGGAAGTTAACCAAGATCGCGATCCACCAGGGCATTTTTCCCCCTGCACTTGAGCAGCCCGCCTTCTTTCGGATCAACTGGAGATTTACTTCCGAGGAAGACTGGGCTTAGGAGGCCGCTTTATGGCTGGGATGCCACGCGCGGGAGGCTCGGCGACGAGATCCAGCTCCGGTAGCGGAGGGTGGCGGAACGGAAACCCGGGCAGAGGAGATCGGCATCGTCGTCGAGGAAGAAAGAAAAGAAGAAGGGAAAAAGAAGGAAGGAAGGAAGGCAGGCAGGCGAGGAGACCCTTCACCGGACTCACCTGCTTTCCGTCCCGGTGAGCAGGTGACTCTTTTCCACCCCGCCGCGACTGCGCTCCATCCTTCCCCAACAGGTGCGGCTCTTCCCCGGCCTCGGCTCTTCCCTCTCCGGAAAGGCGCGCGTGGCCAGCAGCTCCGCCGCTTCTTATCTCGGCTGGGCGAGTAGCAGCCCGGGTGGAAAACGTCGCGGATTCGTGCGCAAAGGCCCCAGCGAGGGGGGAGAAGCGGGCGCTGCGCTCCGCCCGCAAAGTTTGCCCAAGTGTGTGTGTGAGGGGTGGAAGCCGGCCCGCCCTCCGCTCCCCTCCCCTGACCCTCGGCCCCAGAAGAGGGCAAAGGGAAGCAGACCCCGCCGTAAGCACCAAACACGGGGAGGGAAGCCTGGGTTCTTTTGAACGCAGCTTGGAGGGGCCCTCCGGGTCAGCCGCTCCGTCTCGGGTGCGGGTAGGCAACCTTGGCTCTTTTATGACTGATGGACTTCAACTCCCAGAATTCCCGAGCCAGCATAGCTGGCTCGGGAATTCTGGGAGTTGAAGTCCATCAGTCATAAAAGAGCCAAGGTTGCCTACCCCTGAGGTAGACTGAGCTAGCGCGGTTAGCTGCGCCGACGTGCGAATGGCTGGTAGCGCAGGGAGTCGGGCGACGCCAGCTCGGGTTGTCGGGCCGTGCGGCTCTGCGGTTTGGGGCAGCCGGTAAACCGTGGTTTAAAGTAAACCGTAATCGGGCGAGGTTATATTAAAAGTGGCTTCGGTGGTTCTTGTTGCTTACGGCGGGCCTTCTGGGCGCGGGTGGTGAATCCTGGCGGCGCAATTTCTCTTCGTTTTGGGCCGAGACCCGCCTGAGAACTACAGTGGAGTCCCAGATTGGCGTTTAGAAACGAAGCTCGACTCCCTTCCAAGACGCCGCCGCGGCCGCCAATGCGACGGGGTCCGCCGTCCTTTGCACACGCGCCTGCTTTGCAAAGAAAAAAATTGCGCAAAAATGCAAGCAACCCGTTTGCGAGGCGTCTTCGCCTCCCTACCCTTAGCCGATTTCTCCTTTCCTGCGAAGTCGCCGTGTGTGATCTGTTTGCTTCGCATCTCGGGTCTTTTGCAATCTGATCGTTGTGGTTTCTGTGACGTGGTTCCCAGCCTGATCGAATACGGGGGTCCCATCCAACCAATCCTGGTTGGTGCGGGAAATGATGGTTTATCAAACAGCCCCCACCCCCAGATTAGTCGGATTTCTGCACCTAATCAAAAAGCTGTTGCGACTGAGAACCTGCAGCTCTTCTCTGTGTAAGAGCAGCCTACCCCAAAGTGTCTGCTGGTGGGGCTGATGGAAACTGTAGTCCAAAACATCTCCACGGTGTATATTTGAATAGTTTGCCCCATGAAGTGAACAGGGTTCTTGGGACTGAGCTCAGCCACATGGCCCTCCTGACTGGTTAAGGTGGTTTGTGTGTGTGTGGTGTGGTAAACGGAGTGAAAAATATATCTTGATTAGCTCTCTCCTCAAAAAGCCATCGCTGTACCCCACTATGCTGCTCAATTTTCATCCAGTATCAAACCTCTTTTGGGTGATTGCAGTTGCATCTGTTCCTCAATCAAAGATCTCTGCACTTGATCACTCATGCCCTAGTCACCTCCCAGTTGGACTACTGCAATGTGCTGTACATGGGACGCCCTTGAAGAAATTGGAAATTTCAGCTGAACGCAGTGGCACAAGTAGTTACATATGTTTCTAGAACAGAGGTTCTCAACCTTGGCAACTTTAAGACTTGTGGACTTCAACTCCCAGAATTCCTCAGCCAGCAAAGCTGCCAAGGTTGAGAACCCCTGTTCTGGAACAACACATTGAACAGAACAGAATAACAGAATTGGAAGGGACCTTGCAGGTCATCTAGTGTGAGTCCTTCCTTCTCACTAGGTGGCCAAAGTACTTGAGTTTCAACTTCAGGATCTGGCCTTCTAAAGAGCAATCAGGGTTGATCTCTAGGACTGACCGGTCTGATCGTCTTGCAATCCAAGGGACTCGCGGGCGTCTTCTCCAGCACCATAGTTCAAAGGCCTCCATTCTTTGTTGCTCAGCCTTTCTTATGGTCCAACTTTCACAGCCATACATTGCAACTGGGAAAACCATGGCCTTGACTATACACACTTTTGTTGGCAGGGTGATGTCTCTGCTTTTTAGTATGCTGTCTAGATTTGCCATAGCTTTCCTCCCCAGGAGCAAGCGTCTTTTAATTTCTTGGCTGCAATCCCCATCTGAGGTGATCTTGGAGCCCAGGAAAATAAAATCTGTCACTACCTCCATTTCTTCCCCATCTGTTTGCCAGGAATTGAGAGGGTCAGATGCCATGATCTTGGTTTTCTTAATGTTGAGTTTCAAGCCAACTTTTGCAGTCTCCTTCTTCACCCGCATCAAGAGGCTCTTTAGTTCCTCTTCACTTTCTGCCATTAGAACAGTGGTTCTCAACCTGTGGGTTGGGACCCCATTTGGGGTCGAACGACCATTTCATGGGGGTCGCCAAACAATGCAGTCCACCATTTCCCCCCCCCCTTTTCCTTAGCTGTTCTACTCCCTTTTATTCTATTGGCTTTTGAAAGCCAATAGAACAGACTCTCTTGAATAGAGTCTAAATTTATTGGCTTTCAAAAGCCAATAGGAATTGTCCAGGCTGTCTCTGCCCTGCTGAGCCCGCCAAAAGTCCCATTCTGCAAACGGTGCTGCACCAGTTGAGTACTCCTCGACTTACGACCAGTTGAGTACTCCTCAACTTACGACCGGTTGGGGGTCACGGCATTAAAAAGGTTGAGAACCACTGCATTAGAATGATATCATCTGTATATCTTAGGTTGTTGATATTTCTCCCGGCAATCTTAATTCCAACTTTTGTTTCATCTAACCCTTCCTTTCTCATGATGTGCTCTGCATATAAGTTAAATAGGCAGGGTGACAGTATACAGCCTTGCCGGACTCCTTTCCCAATTTTGAACCAATCCGTGGTTCCGTGTCCAGTTCTCACTGTTGCTTCTTGACCCGCATATAGGTTTCTCAAGAGACAGATAAAATGGTCTGGTATTCCCATCTCTTTAAGAACTTGCCACAATTGGTTGTGATCCACACAATCAAAGGCTTTAGCATAGTCAATGAAGCAGAAGTAGATGTTTTTCTGGAACTCCCTAGCTTTCTCCATGCTTCCTCCTATTTAAGTGCTTATTGTATTTATTATCCATTAAACATGCAGAAGCCCCCTGTACACTGAACGATAAACTAGCCAATCATATTGTAGTTTGGCAGTTTATGATTTCATTTGCTGTGCAAATGCAGAAAAGGGATTTAATTGTGTCAAGGGAGGACAAAGTGTTTCATATATAGTCCTCGAGTTACGACCTCAGTTGAGCCCCAAATTTACTTTGCTAAGAGAGACATTTGTCAAGTGAGCTTTGCCCCATTTTACGACCTTTCTTGCCGCGATTGTTAAATGAATCATTGCAGTTAAATTAGTCACACAGTTGTTAAGTGAAACTGGCTTCCCCATTGACTGCAAAAGCTGATCAAGTAACCCTGGGACTCTGCAACTGTGATAAATATGAACCAGTTACCAAGCATCTGAATTTTGATCATGTGACCACAGGGATGCTGCAACGGTCATAAGTGTGAAAAATGTTCATAAGTCGCTTTTTCAGTATCATCGTAACTTTGGTCACTAAATGAACTGTTGTAAGTTGAGAACTACATGTAATTTTTGGCTGCTCAGTCAGGAATGTTGTAGGAGCAGATGAACCTCTACAGCGGGGCTTGCACATCATGCCAAACCATGGTTTGCTTGGCCATGGTTTACTGAGTAAATCAGAAATATTTACTGTTAGTGCAGACAATATCCCAGTAGTGGTGAACCTATGGCACGCGTGCCAGAGGCGGCATTCGGAGCCCTCTCTGTGGGCATGCGCGCCATCGCCCGAGCCCTGCCTCCCCCCCATTCCCCCTCCTCACCAGCAGCTCCTTGAAGGAGAGTTGCCCCCAGGCGCGGCCCGCACAGAGCAGCACAGGCAGGACATAGCCGGGCAGCAGAGACAAGACTCCACCCTTGCGCCCCATAGTGTGCAGATGATGCTGCGGGATGTGGGCAGAGGGCATGGCTGCCATGGCGCTGAAGGGCTGCCTGGGTGATCGGCGGGACATGGAAGCGGTGCATGGCCTTGCAAGGTGGGGCAGGGGGCGGGTGGGGGCAGAGCAGGCAGGACGGGAGGTGGTCTCTAAAAGGTTCACCATCACTGCAATATCATGCTTTACAGACCAACATGTCTACATTTCTACAAAGGCTGCTATTAGGCTGTGATGACTCAACCTATTTCTGTGAATGGTTCCTGGGCACATCTCCCAAGAAAACAAAACTGGAGCTTGAAGAATGACGGGGCACTGAAAACCTTACAGTGCCCCCGAGAAAAGACGTACCGGTAGTCCTTGATTTACAACCATAATTGGGACGGAACTTCTGTTGCTAGGTGAGGAGGCTGTTAAGTGAGTGGCACCCAATTTTATGACCTTTTTTGCTGCCATTGTTAAGCAAATCACCATGGACATTAAGTGAAGCATACGGTTGATAAGTGAATCTGGCTTCCCCCATTAACTTTGCTTGTTGGAAGCCAGTTAGGAAAGTTGCAAAATGGTGAACCCACAACGCTGCAACTGTCGTAAATACATGGCCAAATTTGAATCAAGTGACCATGAGGATGCTCTGGCGGTCGTAAGTGTGAAGGCAGGTTGCAAGTCCTTTTTTTCCCCACACCGTTGTAACTTTGAATGGTCACTGAATGGTTGTAAGTCAAGGGATACCTTTAGTGCAGACATGTCAAACTCGCGATGTCACGTGACGTCACGCAACATATTGGGATGGTTTTGTCATTGCCGGATAGCTTCCGGATGATGCGTCCAGCCCGCAGACTGGCATTTGACACCCTTGCTTTAGTGCAGACACGTCAAACACAAGGCCCGGGGGTCGGATGCGGCCTGCAAAGTGGTTTCATGTGGCCCGCGAAGCCATCCTGGAAACAGTGAGGGAACGGCCCCTGTTGCCTTGGCCCTGGCCCAGGCCGGCTGGGAGCCAATATACAATTTTGTGGTGGCCATCTCTGCTGAAATGCATTCAGTCTTAGCTCCACAAGGCCATCTGGAAACAGCGAGGAACCAGCCCCTGCCGCGTCGGCCCCACCCCTGGGTGCATGCTGGGGAGGTTTCACCCTTTGTGAGGAATGAAGAAATGCACCATTGCCTGGAAGTGGCCAGCAAATGGCCATCGCCTACTTCATATATCTGGCTTGATGGGCTCTGCCCTGGTCCCACCCCCTTCTGCCGGAGACCCTCAGATCTGTCCCACTCCTGCCTAGGCCCCCACAGGCACCCTTGATGCGAACGATGTAGAGCTGGCCACGCCCACCCAGTAGGCCACACCCACTCCACACCCACCCAGTAGGCCACACCCACCCGGTCCCCTGAGGGCAACCGCAATGCTGATGCGGCCCTCAGTGAAATTGAGTTTGACACCCCTGCTTTGGTGCATCTTTAAAATACCACATGCTGCATAAAGTCTAACTTGGATTCAGCTTGACTTAAAACTGCATTTACATTTGCTTCCTAGGGCAGCTCTGGAAGCTGCAGTTGTAATAAATAACAAATCTCTAACTGTATGCAAAATGTTTTTTCTTTTTCCTGTTTGGAGTTATTTATTGTCCAGTCCCTGTAATATGGCTGGACCCAGGGCACTTTAAATTCTGCTGATGCTTGGGAGAGAATGTCTCCATATCTGCAAAACCTCATTTGTTGGTATCTAATTAACAAGGCTGCAGAAGCATCAGCCCTCCAGCTGCTTCTGAACTACAATTCCCAGCATCCTCCCCACTGGTCATTCTGCCTGGGACTGGTGGCAGTGGTAGCTCAGCTGCATCAGGAGGACCCTTCTTTTGTTCAGATGATCATCACCCTTTAAGGCAGTGTTTCCCAAACTTGACAATTTTAAGGTATGAGGACTTCAACTCCCAGAATTCCACAGCCAGCAACGCTGGCTGTGGAATTCTGGGAGTTGAAGTCCTCATGCCTTAAAATTGTCAAGTTTGGGAAACACTGCAAGTTTAAGGTAAACACTGGAATTTGTGAGACCTGTTCTCTGAATGTTCTCATGCAACTTCTCCTGGATGATGTAGTTCAATCTTTCTCAACCTTTCCCAGAATTCTCCAACCAGCCTGATGCTGGGGAATTCTGGGAGTTGAAGTCCATGCATCAAGTTACCAAAGTTGAGAAACAGTGATGTTCTTTGTCCAGCCAGCTGTAAGAAGGAAGAAGCTGGGCGGTGTGTGTGTGTGTGTGTGTGTGTGTGTGTGTGTGTGTGTGTGTGTGTGTTACCAGAAGCTGGAAAAAATGTTTGGCAACTACCTTTGACCTGCATCTAGAGTATCTCACATTCTACTACAGTCATCAGAGGTATACTGCACTGAAACATAAGGGTTCTATTTTAACCCCCAATAGAAAAAATAGCAATTATATTCCCTCCCCCTATTTACAACTAATCCCCTGAGAGAGCATCTTAAAAGAAAGCCATCACTATTTTTTGTGGCAACACGTTTTACAGATTCTTTGCCTACTGTTACAAAACATTTGGCCTCAAGATAAAATGGGAATTTATTTTATTATGTAACTATATACAACAAAGAAGAACAAACATATCATTTACATTCACTTCTAGGCAGGCGGTATTTTTCATAGATTAAAAAGCACAACAAAATTGACTCTTGTTTGACTACGTCCGATCTGCTGATGGAAACATTTTAACTTAATTCCCAGAATCAACTGCCTTTAGTTGGTGGAACAGTGTGCTCTGATGTGACAGTAGCAACAAAATCTTATATTTTCTTTAAACACCCCCCTCCCAAAAGAAGTCAAGTGTCCTGAAGAATTATGTACAAAAAAAATCACAATATATAACATGTATGAAAAGTTCCATGTTGCACCCGTGTATAAAGTGTCTCTGTGCATTTTTGCCTTCCTGCATTGCCACAAATTCAACATCCCAAATGAGCCTCCATCAGCTGGGCTTTGCCCTCTTAACCTGATGGGCATCCAGTTTGGGTTCCCCCCACCCCATCCCTCCTCTTTTTTCTCCATGTCCAAATCCTATAGAGCCAGACTTTCTGCTTGCTTTCTCCTTGGAATTTCATGTTCCTGGTTACTGCGCACCTGCAGAAAACAGGAGAGAAATGAATGAAACCATTTGAAGACAAACCATTCAGGATTTTGGCTACAGCCAAAACTTTCTCACAGTTACAAAGAAGCAGGCAGGGGTCAACCCTCTTCTGCCAAAACTTGCCAAGAAAACAGGCACGATTGAATGGAAGAAAAAAAAATACAGGCTGTCCTTAATTTATGACCACAATTGGGAGCAAAATTTCCATTGCAGAGAAAGGCTGCTGTTAAATTGGGTCCGATTTTATTACCTTTCTTGCTACGGTTGTTAAGAAAATCACTGCAGTTGTGAATTACACAACCGTTAAGCAAATACTGCTTCCCCCACTGATTTGGCTCTTTAGGAGCTGGCTAGGAAGCTTGCAAATGCTGATCACGTGACCCCCACAGGGGTAGGCAACCTTGGCGCTTTTATGACTCGTGGACTTCAACTCCCAGAATTCCTGAGCCAGCCATGCTGAGGGGAAAGGAGAGGTTTCCAAGCTGAGCCATGCTGGCTCAGGAATTCTGGGAGTTGAAGTCCACGAGTCATAAAAGAGCCAAAGTTGCCTACCCCTGCCCCAGGATGCTGCAATCGTTGTAAATACGAGCTGTCGTAAATACATGCCGAAGTTTGATCGCGTGACCATGGGGATGCTGCAACAGTCATAAGTGCGAAGATCCATCCTAAATCATTTTTTTTCAGTGCTGGTGTAAATTTCAAAGGGCCATTAAATGAATGGTTGTAAGTCGAGGACTACACGTAATGCTGCATTCAGTGCTCATCTCAAAAAAATATTCAGACTGTATCTCTGTGTGGAAGACCTAATATTTCCCATTTGTTTCTTACCATCTGTTTGCCCAACTTGCTGTTCCTCTTCTCTTCCCTCTTCCTCATTCAGTTCTTCGTCATCTTCATCTTTGGAAAAAAGGGAGGGGGAAATAATTTAGATCCACATTCCAGAAAGCCTTATGTGCTCTATAACAGAGCTATAGAGCTGTCTCTTAAGAATAGAATAGAATAGAATAGAATAGAATAGAATAGAATAGAATAGAATAGAATAGAATAGAATAGAATAGAATAGAATAGAATAAAATAGACAGAGTTGGAAGGGACCTTGGAGGTCTTCTAGTCCAACTCCCTGCTCAGGTCCTATACCATTTCAGACAAATGGTTGTCTAATCTCTTCTTAAAAACTTCCAGTGTTGGAGCATTCACAGATTCTGGAGACAAGTTGTTCCACTGATTAATTGTCCTGTCAGGAAATTTCTCCTTAGTTCTAGGTTGCTTCTCTCCTTGGTTAGTTTCCATCCGTTGCTTCTTGTCCTGCCTTCAGGTGCTCTGGAGAACAGCTTGACTCCCTCTTCTTTGAGGCAACCCCTGAGAAACTGGAATACTGCTATCCTGTCCCCCCTCGTCCTTCTCTTCATTAAACTACTAGACATACCCAATTCCAGCAACCGTTCCTTATATGTTTTAGCCTCCAGTCCCCTGATCATCTTTATTCTTCTTCTCTGGACTCTTTCTAGAGTCTCAACATCTTTTTCACATCCTGGTGACCAAAACTGGATGCAGTATTCCAAGTGTGGCCTTATCAAGGGATTGTAAAGTGGTATTAACACTTCATGTGATCTTGATTCTATCCCTCTGTTAATGCAGTCCAGCACTGTGTTGGCCTTTCTGGCAACTGCAGCACACTGCTGGCTCATATTTAAGTGATTTCCACTAGGACTTCGAGATCTCTCTGACAGTTACTACTATTGAGCAAGATACCCCCTATACTATACCTTTCCATTTGGTTTTTCTTGCCTAAATATAGAACTTTACTTTTTTCACCATTGAATTTCATTTTATTAGATAGTGCCTCGGTATCTATAAGTATCTCAGATGCTTATGAAGTTCTTGGGAATCTTTATTTCTAACTCTACCGGGATCTGTTCGCTTTGTACCCCTTGCCACACAAAAGTTTTGTTAAGTTTGCTTATGCACTAGAATATTAGAAAGCCCCACTTTTGTCATGGAAATCAGCAGGCATTAGCCCCAAGACAAGTACAGAAGGAAGTTTTTAAAAAATACCTCAGTATTGAAAAGCTGAAGAATGTTCTCGTAATATTTACTATTTGCCGAACATTTATCTGGATTTGGCATTCATCCCCATAATAATCTAATGTCAATAGTTGATGAAATATATTTGGCATTCAGGATGCTACGTATTATTTGTCGATATGCAAAAATAATAACCTGATGCACAATGCTGTTTGCTGCAGTGATTTCCATATTATTATTATTTTCTTTTATGGCCCTATAATCCCTTGCTCCAGAGTGGGGTTGGGGGCTGAGTGTTCACCGGCTAGATGCCTTTCCTGATACCTATGCAGAGTTGGCAGCAGTTATTTTCTCTTTGCACTCACAAAAAAGATATTGAGAGTTTAGAAAAAATGCAGAGAAGAGCAACTAAGATGATCCAAGGCCTGGAGGCTAAAACATACAAAGAATGGCTGCTGGACTTGGGTTTGGCTAGTCTAAAGAAAAGAAGAAATAGGAGAGACATGATAGCAGTATTCCAGTATTTGAGGGGCTGCTTTTGTTCACCAAAGCACCAGAGTTGGAAACTGATCAAAGAGAGAAGCAACCTGGAATTAAGGAGAAACTTCCTAACAGTGAGGACAATCAACCAGTGGAACAGCTTGCCTCCAGAAATCGTGGGCACTCCATCACTGGAGATCTTTAAGAAAAGACTAGTCACTAGACAATCATCTGTCTGAGATGGGTAGGTTGTCCTGCTTAAGCGGGGGGTGGGGCTGGACTAGAAGACCTCCAAGGTCCCTTCCAGCTCTATTCTATTCTATCTGTCACTGCCTAGGATTGAACTCTCAACCTTCCAAATGGGAGGCAAGCGTTTTCATCTTTGACCACCGTGCTGCTTGATTTCCATATTAATTATTACACCTTATATTTTCCTTGGTCTGAACAACATAATGTTTAAGAATTGTCTTTTACCCCCCCCCCCCGACTGATGCAATATTGATTTCTCCATCAAGAGGAATGTATCTGAGAAATCAGAAGACTTAGACGAGCCATGTTGCGTTCAGAGAGATTAGCAATATAAATTTCAGGTTACACTTCTTCCATCCCGAAAGGGCACTTCTGGATTATCATACCTGCCTCAAAGTTGATGCTTCTCAAGGCTTCTGTGATGCTTTCCAAATCTACGGCAAAGTAGTCCATGTTTTCAAAGCCTGCCTCAACTTTCTCCAGCTGACCACCTTTCGATGCATCCACGATTCTGGAACGCAGATGAGAAAGGATGTTGTCTTTTATCCTGCTGTTAGACAATCTGCTGTAGGTTTTGGGCTGTCATTCAAACAAATGGTGTGATACTGTATTATAGGCCTTTCTACCATTATGGGATTCGGCCCAAAGATTTATGAAGGATGGCCGGCAATATTTTAGATGAATAAAATAAACAAAAGAAATGGAATGAAAGAAAGAGGGGCTGACTGACTAACCTTTCCCCCTTTTATAAATACAGGTAGTCCTCAATGTACGACCACAATTGAGCCCAAAATTTGTGTTGTTAAGTGACGTAGTTGTTAAGTGACTTTTGCCCCATTTTATGACCTTTTAGCCACAGTGAATCATTGCAGTTGTTAAGTTAGTAAGAAGGTTGTTAAGTGAATCTGACTTCCCCGTTAACTTTGCTTGTCAGAAGGTCACAAAATGGACACTGCAACCATCGTAAATGTGAACCAGTTGCCAAGCATTTGAATTTTGACCATGTGGCCCTGGGGATGCTGCAACGGTCCTGTGAAAAATGGTCATGTCACTTTTTTTCAGTGCTCTTGGAACTTTGAACGGTCACTAAATGAACTGTTTTAAGTCGAGGACTATCTGTAACTGTGTTAACTTTTCTTTGGGTCTTTCTTCCCTCCATTTTCATTCTCCCCAAGGCTCCACACATAAATGTTCCATCGTACACCAAATAGGTTTCAATTAGCTGATGGCATATTTTTCAGGAAAAGGAATTAAGTTGCCCCCAACTTTCTGTTAACAGGAGCATTGCAACTAAACAGTTAAGCTAACAAACTAGTCCATCTACTAATCAACTTTAATATAATTCAAATGTCACAGTGTTTACTTAACCATACAGTGCCCTTCCTGATTGGATCCTCTTTGAACGTACAGTATTTACTTAGGATTTTACAGTTCGTTTTCAAAAATGGGAGTTTAAAAATATATTTTCAGGACTTACGTTTTAATAAGCTGCTTGGCAGTCTGGAATGAGAAAGAGAAAGGTTAACAAGTGAATGAAAAATGTTTTGTTTAAAATTGGTAAAATCAACTTGAGTCTCCCAGAAATTATTGATTGGTTGATTGCCCTGTTAAAATTTTGAGTAAGAAGACTGATTTGAAGGCACACACACAAAAAAATATTGAAGTGTAATTGTACAGTTGCAAAGTGTCATAATTAGAAATCTTTTTTTTTATATTTCCAGTTTAGGGTTACTCTAATTGCAATGAAAAGCAAAGATCACAATTCACAAATTAAACCGATAACACTGAAACCTTTATTTTAGAGCAGGGGAGTGCAGGTTTGGCAACTTTAAGACCTGTGGACTTCAACTCCCAGAATTCCCAGCCAGTCATGCTGGCAGGGGAATTCTGGGAGTTGAAGTCCACAAGTCTTAAATTTGCCAAGGTTGAACACCCCTCTTTTAAGGTTCAAAGTAATTTTACATTCAAATCCCTTCTTATTTTATCTCCATGCCAACTCTTCAGGCAGATTCAGATGAGTGATGGTAAGTAGCACCACTAAGATCAACTGGCCAGTTTCCTGGCTGATCCATGATATGTATCTCCTAGTCCAGGGGTAGGCAACCTTGGCTCTTTTATGACTCATGGACTTCAACTCCCAGAATTCCTGAGCTAGCACGACTGGCTCAGGAATTCTGGGAGTTGAAGTCCACGAGTCTTAAAAGAGCCAAGGTTGCCTACCCCTGCTCTAGACCAGAGGTGGGGAGCATGGCTGGCTCAGGAATTCTGGGAGTTGAAGTCCACGAGTCATAAAAGAGCCAAGGTTGCCTACCCCTGTCCTAGTCAGATCTCCAGTTCTGGCTATCTTGGTCTGGGAATTAGGGAATTGAACATCTACACAGCTGTAGATAAAGGAATCTTGAATGTGTAGCATTTTTCCTCACCATGAGAAAAGCTGCTCCTCCTTCTTCCTCCATAGACTGAATGGCAGTCTCGACCAGCTTGGAGGACTGCTCCAGTTGATCTTTATACTCTTGGATGAGGTTCTGCATGAACCCAACTTTGTCCTCTTGTTCCTTGGAGATACGCTGCAGAAGGTCTGTCCTCTTCTCCTCAAGGACAGCAATGAGAGCTTCAAATTTCTCACACAGAGACTGCTTAGCCAACCGACTATTCTCCTGTGACAGAGAGAGAAGAATAAAAGAAGAAGTCGAGCTGGTTCCTCCTGAACAAATCTCACGCATGAAGCAACCATCTGAGAGATGCCAGTGCTTGATTTGTTAAGGGGAGCATTGCAGCTCTAAGAAATCTTGATCCCCAGCTGGTTCCAGTTGGCAAATATATTCAGCAGAAGGTTTTGCAGAGGAGAGCATATCAATCTTCACAGACTATTTTCTTTCACTGAAAAAAATAACTTACGACTGGTCCTCACAGTTATGAATGTTGTGGCTTCCCCACAGTCACATGATCAAAATTTGGGCCCTTGGCAACCAGCATATGTTTACAACCGTTGGCCGATGGTGATTGCTATTTGCGACCATTCCAGCCAGCTTTCACCAAACAAAATCAACGGTTGAAGCCACATTTGCTTAATGACTGCATGGTTCACTTAACTCAGGGGTAGGCAACCTTGGCTCTTTTATGACTCGTGGACTTCAACTCCCAGAATTCCTGAGCCAGCCACGCTGAGGGGAAAGGGAGAGGTTTCCAAGCTGAGCCATGCTGGCTCAGGAATTCTGGGAGTTGAAGTCCATGAGTCATAAAAGAGCCAAGGTTGCCTATCCCTGACTTAACTGAATTGATTTGCTTAACAGCAGAATGGATTGTAAAATTGTGTGCGACTCACAACACCTTAGCAATGGAAATTCTGGTCCCGATTGTGGTTGTAAATGGAGGACTGCCTCCCATGTATAGATTGCAATCACCATATTTCCCAACTCAGAATGATTGGGGTTACACCCTACATCAGACATGTCAAACACAAGGCCCGGGGGCTGGATGCGGCCTGCGAAGTGGTTTCATGTGGCCCGCGAAGCCATCCTGGAAACAGTGAGGGAACGGCCCCCGCTGCCTTGGCCCTGGCCCAGGCCGGCCGGGAGCCAATGTACAACTTTGTGGTGGCCATCTATGCTGAAACACATTCAGTCTTAGCTCCACAAGGCTGTCTAGAAACAGTGAGGGAGCAGCCCCTGCTGTGTCGGCCCCGCCCCCTGGGTGCATGCTGGGGAGGGGTCACCCTTTGTGAGGAATGAAGAAATGGACCATGTTTTGGTGCTTGCCCCAGTTCCACCCCCTCCTGCTAGAGACCCTCAGATCTGTCCCACTCCTGCCCAGGCCCCCACAGGCACCTTTGACGTCAATGATGTAAGCTGGCCATGCCCACCCAGTAGGCCACACTCACCCTGGCCACACATATACACCCGAGGGCAACCGCAATGCTGATGCGGCCCTCAATGAAATTGAGTTTGACACCCCTGCCCTACATAATAGTCTCTGTAGGTGCATGGCAGCAGAGGAAAGACCAAACAAGGATCTCCTGACTTGCACTCCGTACTCTAACCCCAGATTCCTCATCATTGGGATTTTAGGTTTCTAGGTGGACGGACGGCTCTTTCGTCTAAATCAGTGGTTCTCAACCTTTTTAATGCCGCGACCCCCAACCGATCGTAAGTCGAGGACTACTCAACCGGTCGTTAAGTCAAGGACTACTCAACTGGTGCAGCACCGTTTGCAGAATGGGACTTTTGGCGGGCTCAGCAGGGCAGAGACAGCCTGGACAATTCCTATTGGCTTTTGAAAGCCAATAGAATTAGACTCTATTCAAGAGAGTCTATTCTATAGGCTTTCAAAAGCCAATAGAATAAAAAGGAGTAGCTCAGCTAAGGAAAAGGGGGGAAAAATGGCGGACTGCGTTGTTTGGTGACCCCCGTGAAATGGTTGTTCGACCCCAAATGGGGTCCCGACCCACAGGTTGAGAACCGCTGGTCTAAATAAACCCCTGCCTAGATTTGGAAACAGGGAGAAGAAAGCCAGTGGGCTCCCTTCCCTTCTCTTCTCTGGCAGCCCTTGTCTGATCAACCATCGCTCTGGATTGGATTTCTCTTCCGCTACTCAGATTTCTGAAGGCTCAGCCATTTGTCGTGCTCCTCACCTCTGTCGTTTTGCACAAGTCCTCCAGCTGGCTGATGATTGTCTGCACCCTGTCATTCCCTGCTACTAACATGGAGATGCAGTTGGTTAGCTCAGTCTGTAAGAGAAAATAATAAAAATAAATTGACCGTCTAAGCTCCCTTTTCTGAATCAAGGGGTGCGCTGAGGTTGTACTTGGCCAATTGTGAGAACAACAAATGGAAAATCCAGCGAAAGAAATATTTGTGAGAAATGCTACGACTTAAGACCACAGTACAGTTATTGTCAAGACTGATTGTTTTTGTTTTTGGTTCCCTTTTGATCGTATTAGATTATAGGGACTTTTTTTTTTTTTTTTTAGAAAAATCTTGGATCATTTTTCTGGGGCTTTGAAAGATTGAGGGAAGTTTAAGGAAGGGCTGACCTCAATTAACTGATTAAGTCTAGAGCCAGATTATAAATCCTTCTCCAGCAAAGTCAGTTGGCTTTGGATTGGCATAGTATTTTTAGCCCCATGGCAGAAATGTGTTTCTAGGATGCTGACATCCATACACATTTTGGATGCCAAAGCCAACAACCCTTTTGCACCAGCTGGCTGAACACTGCATCTGCTAGGGACTCAAAAATGTTGTTTGAAACAGGTTGTCTCATGGCCAGCCTGGGTAAACTCGTGTCTTTTGGCTGAGCCAGACTTGACGCCGGGAAAATCCGGGCTCAAATTGGCTCAACTGCGCAGATTTGATCTGGGTTGGTTTCACAAAGTGCGAAATCTGTTTTTCCTTTCGCTCTTTTGGGGTGAGAGGCATAAGCCTTCATCACAAACTCTGAATGACAACTTGAAAGTTCCATGCATGGACCCACATTCAAATGTTCTCCCAAATCAATGGGAAAAGAGGAATGGGAGATATATATGGTTACAGCCATCTGGAATTCTTGGTGCCTATATATGCAGAGGTTTAGAAAAATGAGAAAAACGGATATGGAGTCTTTGTCATTCTGCAATTTGATTTTATATATGGACAAAGACTCCATATCCGCTTTTCTCATTTTTCTAAACCTCTGCAGTGCCCCGTGTGAAGGAAAATATGGGCACCAAGAATTCCAGATGGCTGTGACCATAGCTGAGTCTGCAGAAAATGGAGGGGTGGTGGGTCTGTTTAATCTCTGGGGAAAGCAATGGGTTAACTACTGTATGGGTGTTCAGAGAAAGAGCACCGCTTCTATTGCAGCTGCTTTCTGGGGGAATGAAAGTCCTCCCAACGGGGTCCTCTGCCACCTTTCGACTCTTGTGGCTCCAAATATATCCTGCTGATGATCGCTTGTCAACTGCAGTCGTCTATGTGTCCATATCAGCTGCATTAGGGTCAGAAGCTATTCCTGAAAGACGCAGTGTGACATGTCCAGAGGTCTCTGATTCACCTCGTAGTCCAAATGGGAGATGGACCTTCTGGCCCAAGACTTCCTCTGCATACCACTGGACCTGAACCCCTCTAAGGTGAAGAAATGCAATCCTTTTTTTTTTTTTTTTCTTTGCCTCTGGACATATGGTCAAGTTGCAGGCATAAAGTAGGAGGATATTCACTTCCATAGAGGCTGCTAAGCAATATCCCAGGAAGTCTGGAGACTGTTTAGAATTATGTCAGGGAGGTCTTTCTGTTGGTGCATATCCAAAAAGAGTACATACACCATGGAAAGATTTTGCAGGCCCTGAGTAATACAAGTGCACACTTAAAAACAATTGCTATCGTTTAAATAGAAAACGGAGAGGCAATGTGGCACAGTGGTTAAGGCACCCGGTAGAAATCAGGAGAATAGGAGTTCTAGTCCTGTCTTAGGAACAAAGCCAGCTGGGTGACCATGGGCCAGTCCCTTTCTCTCAGCCCTGGGAAAGAAGCAATGGCAAGCCACTTCTGCAAAACCTTACCAAGAAAACTGCAGGGACTTTGCCAGGCAGACCTCGAGAATCAAAATGATTGAATGGAAGGGGGAAAAAAAAACAGAATTATTGATCATGTCCTCTTAATAGAGATGAAAGGACCTGTTTGTTTTCCTGTGCTGTTATGGAGCAGTGAGCAGGTTTGCTCACCAGCAGGCTGGTGGATCCTGCCATGACCTAGGGGAGCAATTTTAAATAACCTGGTCCTTTAGCAGGAATTCCTTAGAAGGTGCTTGCATTAGGAAAGGGGCAGTTGGAGACCAAAAGCCTGAAATCTACTAGTACATGAAGACAGATGCTCTAAAGCAGTGGTTCTCAACCTGTGGGTCGGGACCCCATTTGGGGTCAAACGACCATTTCACGGGGGTCGCCAAACAATGCAGTCCGCCATTTTTTTTCCCTTTTCCTTAGCTGTGCTACTCCCTTTTATTCTATTGGCTTTTGAAAGCCAATAGAGTAGACTCTCTTGAATAGAATCTAATTCTATTGGCTTTCAAAAGCCAATAGGAATTGTCCAGGCTGTCTCTGCCCTGTTGAGCCCACCAAAAGTCCCATTCTGCAAACGGTGCTGCACCAGTTGAGTAGTCCCCGACTTACAACCGGTTGAGTCAGTCCTCGACTTACGATCGGTTGGGGGTCACGGCATTAAAAAGGTTGAGAACCACTGCTCTAAAGGTTGGACTTGACAGGATAGGAGCCAGCAATTCTCAGGCCAGAGACAATTGTTACGTAAACATTGGGATGATGTCTCCAACTCTTAGAATGGGGAAAAAAATGATAACTGATTTGAAAAGCCAGAAGGTAAAGGCTTAGTATGCAAACTCCGAAACAGATGCATGATTTCTGACTGCTAGACCAGGCATGTCTTCTACGTATATTTGATGTCTGTCTGCTCTCCAGTAAAGCAATTTATCTAGCTGTATCTTTGAAACCTCTGCTGTGAGCCAGTTCTGAAATTTGGGCATCAAAATCCCCAAAGTGGGCAGATAAAAATGTCCTGATAAAACATGATAAGGCATCTTTTGAACATGCAGGTAACACTAAGGATGGCGTTTACATTATGATGCTCTGTCTGCCATCTTGCAATGTTCAAGCCTCCCTGACTCAGTGTTGGCAGATGATCATGAATATCAGGCTTGGCTCATACCTTTTGTCCCTGAAAGACACTTTGAAGAGGTGCCACTTCACAGTCTTTGTGTGCTCCAAAGACTTTGCACATAGAACAGGTAGGAACCTCACAGGTCAAGCAATAGATGTTGATCTTTTCATCTTCATGTTCCTTGCACATGGGGTTGTTTCCCTTCTTGAGCGGACGGCTGTTGGAGATGGGAAGGAAACGAAGAGTCCAGATAAGAATGTCTGCATAGTTAATGTCACCTGGGCTAGCAAGATGGGCAGCATATAAACTTAACAAATAAATGTTTGAGTAGAAGTGGGGAAACAGGTTGAAATTCATACTCGGCCCCAAAAACTCTCTAGGTAATATTGAGACCGTCACTGTGCCTTTTTCATTTGACATTTCATGATGACTATGTCCTACTATTTACTGCCACTGATCTGCATGTTTGAAACTATAAACTTGCTTTGTTTTTTGTTTTACTTTATGTAAAATGCAGGAATTGCATGGCCTGTGGTTAATGTAAATATGGCAAAATATGGTAAAAATAGAGTTTAAATAAACACTCTATCTCACATGGGTGTGTAAAACATGGATGAAGACAGAGGATCAGGTTGGTTTTATGGATTATTCAAATGCCTAATTATGATGCCCTTGCAAGAGTAGGGGCAATCTGGTGAAATGCATGTCAGGAATTATTTTCAATAGAAGAAAATATAGGGTTGAATATGGTCCTCGGTGATCTCTGAACTTGGTTGTTTGCTTGCAGAAGTTCCTTGCCTACTGGCTGGGAAATTCTGGGAGTTAAAGCCCACCCATCTTAAAGTTGTCAAGGGTGAGAAACACTGCTATAGACCTATTGTGATTCCGTGCCAGCCTGTGCTCCGAACAGCTGAGTCTGAGGAATCTGAGGAGGAGGTGGAAGAGGCATTTGAAGGGCCATCAGGGGCAGAGGGAGGCTCTGATGAATTACAGGACTCACGGTTTGATGCAGAGCCTGGGCCCTCCAGTCGTGTTCCTGATGAAGGTCAGCTGTGTGAGGAGAATGAGTCAGACTCGGAGGACGCACACCTGATGGACATGCTAATTGATGCACGCACATGTCATCAATTAGCGAGAGTAAATCAGCAGCAGTCAATACGGCAACTCCAGGGTAAAAGGAGAAGGCACGGAGAGGCAACGCCTTGGGACTGCTGTATAAAAAGAGGAGGTGTGGGCGGTGCTGGTTGCTGAAGGCAACCGTTTGCAAAGTACTTCTTTGGATCCTGGTCTGTTCGTCTTGCTTGTGACTACTCTTCTGTTTGCATCGTGTTTCCTGTGGGCTATTTCCTTCATTTGGTTTGAGTTTTGCTGCTTGTGTTTTGGACTATTTGGCAGGTTTGTCACCCATATTAAAAGGGGTTTGTTTTGCTTTAAAGTCTCCAGCCTATTTTATCAACAGGGGTTTGGTCCTTGTGCCTTTAACGAGGACGGCTAGAGACTGGGATAGAACAAGACCCAAAGCATGCTGGCTGGTAAATTCTGGGAGCTGAGGTCCATGCATTTTAAAGTAAACACCAGCACTGATGATGTTACCTAGCTGGGTAATGAAATGTCTCCAGGCAAACAACCAAGCTTAGAGAGTACCAAGAACTTCATAGAAGTGGTTTTCCTAGTGAATGGGGCCCTTTGTCTATTAAAGAGGGAGGGATTGAAGAGCCATTAGGCTTGCTTGCTTCACGTTCTATCAATCTCTAGGGCAGTGGTTCTCAACCTGTGGGTCGGGACCCCATTTGGGGTCGAACAACCATTTCACGGGGGTCGCCAAACAACGCAGTCCGCCATTTTTCCCCCCTTTTCCTTAGCTGTGCTACTCCCTTTTATTCTATTGGCTTTTGAAAGCCAATAGAATAGACTCTCTTGAATAGAGTCTAGTTCTATTGGCTGTCAAAAGCCAATAGGAATTGTCCAGGCTGTCTCTGCCCTGCTGAGCCCGCCAAAAGTCCCATTCTGCAAACGGTGCTGCACCAGTTGAATAGTCCTCGACTTACGACCGGTTGAGTAGTCCTCGACTTACGACCGGTTGGGGGTCGCGGCATTAAAAAGGTTGAGAACAACTGCTCTAGGGATTGGCCCCAGAAATATTCCTCACGAAGGGCAAGTATTTCCCAGTTACTTTCTTCTCATTTAATTTTTCCTCTCACACAGTAGAAATTAAATACTAGATTTAGTAAATCAAGTTGAAATTGTGGTCTGCTTGCTGATCCTTCCTTTGCACAGTACAGTGTAGATAGCCTTCTGTCTAATATTAACCTCCCTGTGAAGTTATGTTTAGATCTTACTTCCACTTCTGTCCAAGTGGAGCCATTTATTTTGAGAACAGGTTTCCTTCCTTTGGAGGAGGATTTATGATAACGCCCCCCACCCCCCACCCCAAAGTATCAGCAGCACAGCACTTCTGCGCCTATATTCGGAGCCCTTGCTAATCCACCCAAATTTCTTGACCCTTCATGGACACGGACTAGTCAGTTGGTAGCACTTTCCTCTATAGGTTTTTTTTAAACAAACAGCATGATAATTGCGTTTGCTATCGTGATTTAAAGCAGCACTAATTCCTAGTTCTACACACGGTGGGTGTGAGACTGAATGTGTATAAAGAAAAGAATGAATGAAAGTAACCTAGATCGGACCCAAGGTCCATGTAGGTGCTGTTCTGAAAAGTGTCATAACCTTCAGCCTGGATTTTTAAATTGGATTAAGCTGCCGTGTTAAGATAGGTTATATTTTATGGATTTATTGCTTTTTGCACTTTCAGTCTACTGTAAATTTCTTGTCAATCCAATTAATCTACTGCAGATTTCTTCTTGACATGAGTGAGGCAGGCCCCAAGGATGAATCCCAGTTATGATGGCCAGTTTTTCAGTTCTACAGAGACTCTCCTTCCTTCAACTACAAAATCTGAGCTGCAAAAATTCAGAGGACCACTATAGAACAAACATAATTGGAGTCTTCAACATTCCTTTGCTGCCTTCAGAGTGGTTGTCTGGATTGTTGTGGTCCAGATATGGTAGCTTCCTTTAGTGCTGGGAAGGATGGAAGGAAAGAAAGAGGATACCAGCAGCAAGATATCAGCTGTGGAAGCCGAAGACCACAAGTGAAGGTTCAATTAAACTAATTGATTGCTATATTCGATGCAGAAAAATTTTCTCAACTAACCATCAGCATCTGCTTAGAGTTAGATAAGGGTCACTGGCACTCAAGGAGGATAGGACTCAGTTCGCTTGTGGCTACATAAGGATTCTAGGCTGATCCCTCTTTTCATCCCACCCCCCCAAGGTCCTGCCACTCCTTCTCCCATTCAAGGTGAATGGACTTAATTACAGGTAGTTCTTGACTTACGACCACAATTGGGACCAGAATTGCTGTTGTTAAGCGAGGCAGTTGTAAAAAGAGTCAAGCCCAATTTTACGACTTTTTTCCCATGGCTGTTAAGCAAATCATTGCAATTGTTAAGTGAATCACATGGTCATCAAGCAAATCCATCTCCCCCCCTCACCCTGTCCTTGATTTTGCTTGTCAGAAACCAATTGGGAAGATTGAAAATGGCGATCCGCGAACCGATGGTGCAACCATCCTAAATACATGCCGGTTACCAAGTGCCTGAATTTTGATCACGATTGTGGGGATGTTGTGCCAGTCATTAGTGTGTAAGTCATTTTTTTCCAATACCGTTGAATGGTTGTAAGTCAAGGGCCACTTTACAGAGCTGGAGAAAATCTATGTGGTTGGTAAAAGTTACAATAACAATAACTTAATGGTGCTTTGTGATTCATCCACCTTTCTTTAGCTCAGGGGTAGGCAACCTTGGTTCTTTTATGACTTGTGGACTTCAACTCCCAGAATTCCTGAGCCAGCATGGCTCAGCTTGGAAACCTCTCCCTTTCCCCTCAGCATGGCTGGCTCAGGAATTCTGGGAGTTGAAGTCCACGAGTCATAAAAGAGCCAAGGTCGCCTACCCCTGCTTTAGCTGAAGCTCCTGTCTGGAAATAATTGTTAAGAAATTATTGGAAGATACTAAAGACATGATTGCTTTTAAGGGATAATTTCCTTTTCCAAGGTGGTAATAAAGTGGGATTCATACCAACCTTGAATATTCCTGTTTATAGATATCAATGATATTCTCCACCAGCAGATTCCTCTGGAGACCATAGACTCCATGGCGGTCCAGGATGACTTCATGTCGGCAAGAGGGACACCGGAACCGTCCTCCTGATATGGTAGTTCCTCGGCTTGTTTGCCAGTATGGATTTGCGGCCTAGAAATGCCATCAATCGTGTTAATCCAAAAGTCAGTGATTTCCCCAAATTAAACTACACACTTTTCCTCCCAAATCTCGTACCCTTCAGAAATAATGTACTTCAGCTCCTATCAATCCTATTCATTTCAAACTCAGGAAGGATCCAGGTGGGGAAAGCTTCAAAAATTCAAAATAATCTGATTTCTTCCCTTCCTCCCCCTCCCCCTTTAAAATTATTCGCAGTTGTCCTTTTGATAAAACAGAACATCTCTCATCATGCTTTGCTCATAAAATGGACACTGTCACTGGAACACTAGCCACTGCCAATCAATGAGGTAACTGTTTCAACTGTAATCTATTTTGGGCACAAATTGCAGTGACACTATTTGTCAGATCTGGGCATTGGCTGGGAGAACTCAATTTCAATTTGTTAAATTATTTAATCTAATCTGGTTTCATTACTTTATGCGCCCATTTTATGTGAAATATTATGCACCTGAGCCCTAGAAAATACATAAGGTGAAGCCCCAAATAAGTATTCAAAAAAAATTATTACCGTTTGAAGCTAGATAGAGTTTATTCCTTATTTATTTAACTAAAACATAAGAATAAGACTTGCTGATCTATCTCAGTTCTTGAAGGACTCAAGTCCATCCACGGCTGAATGAATGCTCATGAAGTCACCCAAGAAAATGTGGTTATCCTGAATTATTGATTTTCTTGTACATCTTTCCTAGGTCTTTTATTAGATGTTAAACATGGAAGAATCATGTCCATTGTCTTTATGGGTTACATGATGAATAATATGAATTGCCAAAATAAGGCAAATTGTTCATAAGAGCATAAGCAATGGCCCATCTAGTCCAGCAGTCTGTTCTCAGGGGACAACCAACTACACAAAGAAGTCTCCCAGTTGATGGCCTTCAGAAGCAGTCACACCTCTATTGAGACTAATAGCTGCTGACCCCCATGACTTCCATGAACTGGTCCAACCCTTTCTTGAAGCCAACCAAATTCATGTACTAATATATTTTTGTAGATGCAAATATGAAAAAAAACACTATATTTTGAAGAGGATCTATCCCAAAATAATGCTTAGTAGGTATGCTTGGTGAGCATGGGATATTGACTGGTTTGTTGGGAAACAGGACATTAACCCCGAAAAATGGAGAATGGAATAGATGAAGACATGTATAATTATACAGGTTCTAGAATGTATCCTCCCTTGTTGCAGAACCCATTTGTCCTGGATATACTAATTATAGGATCAATCCATTTCCCCCTTAATTTGTGTAATCCTAGATGCTTTCAATATGTTTTATGGCAATGGGTTTCTTATGTTATATGAAGAAATAATTGGAGAGACAGGACATTGGAACAAGCAGATATCAACTGGCTGAAAAAGGAAGCTTCATGTGGTCCATTGTCCACCTAATCTTATGCAGATTCGGTAGTGTTAGGCAATCTTCTGTAGCAATGGGATTGCTTGTTTGGACATAGAATTCACACATGAATGACAGTAACTTTCAGCTTCCATGTTGCTAATGGTATTGCCAATGGTTTGGTCATGGTTTTGAGGGGAATGTAATTGCAATACAGAGAAATACTGCATTAGTTTCTAAAAATTTTATATTGGCCACTGGTCACCTGAGCCTTACAACATCGGTTGAGAGAGAATGACTGGCCCAAGGTGATGCAGCTGGCTTTCATACCTAAAGAGGAACTAGAATTCATTGACACCTAGTTTCTAATCTAGTACCTTAACTACTAGGCCAAACTGACTCTCAAAGAGGGAACTTTATGACCTGGTCCATTTTTATTTTGGGATTGGCAATTATCAGATTCCTTTGAACCCATGCTATGAATCAACCTCATTGGTACCAAAATAACCCTCCTTAGATGTAATGGAATATTGTTTCCAAGAATTTCCAATCAGCATGCCTCGTGTTGATTTAGGATTCTGGGATTGAAGTCCCAACACACCTGGAGGGTCTTAACTTGTAAATACTGGCAAAAATGTATTCAGTAAACCATCATTAAATAAAAAATAATTCTCCTTCCCTTAAGGATATTGATTCCACATTTTTAAAAAATAAATAAAACAAAGCCACACATGCATTTATTCCATGTCTTAATATACCCATTTTTTTTTTACAAAATAGAAATGATACATATGTAAGAAGTCATTGACTGAGAAGGAAATAAAGCCACTTCCTCCAGTCAAGTGCCCTACAGATGTGTTGTGACTACAGCTCCTGTTGACCATGCCAACACATCTGAGGATCTTCAGGATGAGAGAACACTTAAAAACAACCCATTGTTTCACCAGGCGGGTATCTCTCTCCTCTCCCTCTTTGCTTGTAAGCCAATGAGATATTTGGGAAACCAAATTCAGATTCTCCTCAGCTTCTTGGCTGTGTCTCTGCCCTTACGTTTTGTGTTGCCTTGGAGGTATGACAATAACAATCAACAAGTCAGGAAGGCAATGTCAGAAGTAGAACAGGCCCCCAGAGGACCAGAGCTGAGCTCTTATCAGCCGCTACTTAGCCAAAGCCATTTGAAGATGTGAACATTATCTGAGGAATGATTCCAAGGAGGTCTCCAACACTTGAAAGTGGAGATAGAGATGGATTTTAGTGGATAATGCATGCCATTTCTAAGGCACTAGACTGAGCCTTAAAAAAGCACCATATCGCCATATCAAAAACATATAACAGCTAGGCTAGGAGAATTTCATCACATTTAACAGAAGCACAAATGCAAGTTTGCTATATTTATATCCTTGCTATTTTCTCATTAAAAGTTGCAGAGAGATGGCTAATGGATCTTTCAAATGTAGCAGAGATCGTTACACGTTCACTTTCTGCCATTTTATTCTTTTTCAGATGATAGAAATGCATTTCCCTAGATTCTCTACTTAAAATCTGATCCATGTCCAGATGAAAGATGAAAGATTCCTAACTAGAGAGAATTTTTCTAATCTTGAAGATGCCCTAGATGACTGAAAGCTAAGCAAGCACATAGTCTACTTGTTATATTTGTATTTCAACTGCAAGACTCATTGTATTAATTCTATTCTATTCTATTCCATTCCATATTTTCTATTCTATTCTATTCTATTCTATTCTATTCTATTCTATTCTATTCTATTCTCAGATAATCAGCTAAATCTCAAAATCTTCCTATATAACTACTGAGTAAACACATACAAAATTGGCTGAATGGATGCATACTGACCTGAAAAATGTCATTAGCACATTTCCTACAGAGGTTATGCTGGCAAGGTAGGATCACCACAGGCTTGGAGAACATCTCTAGACAAATAGGGCAGATCAGCTGTTTTTCCAGATTCTCCATAGGATTATTGTCCTGGAAGATGCTCGACTGATAATCCATTGTTCAATTCAGCACTTACAAATTATATCCTTAGATTCCGGACTTGCTCGACAAAAAATTCTTCTGGGAAACAAGCTCAAGTTTTAGAACTGAGCCTTGCTGGGTTGACTTTCAAACTAAGTCACCGGGTTTTCTGCAGTTTGTCTGCCTCTTGTCTATTTATAATTTATCTGGGAGTCACATGTGTTTGGCTGGCAGAGTAATTTGAGAAGAGGGTCGTGTTTCCAACACACTGTCACATGAAAGGAGGGATGTGCAGTTGTCCCTCTAGTTGGACTCCTGTAAACAAGGCAAAGGGACAATATGTTCAAAAGCTGGGAAGCAGACTTCCAGAGATGTTGTATTATTTATCTCTTTTGCCTCCCCTGTGTCTTTTCCGACAAAGAAATTAGAGCTGTGTTTGTGTAAACTGGTCACCCTTTCCAGGGAACTAAACAAACAACATGGACCTTCCCACTCATTAAACTAGGGGTTAAGCTCAAACCACTCAACAACTTTGTTTGCTATTGCCAGGCCTGGTTCCAAGGAATGACTTAACATAGCCATGTTGCTCAGCATCCCTAGTTGCACTCATCTAATTCTCCTTTTTTCAACCTTCCCAGGTAGACCAGACAGGAAACATGACCAGATGAGCTAATTCTATTTCATTTATTTTATCGTAAGGCTACATTAACAGGAGTTTGCAAGTCCCTACAGGTACCGTGTTTCCCCGAAAATAAGACCCAGCTGGAAAATAAGCCCTAGCATGATTTTTCAGGATGCTCGTAATATAAGCCCCACCCCAAAAATAAGCCCCAATTAAGATAATCAGCCAGACGGAGGCATTTAGTACCGAATTTCCCTGAATATAAGCCCTAACTGGAAAATAAGCCCTAATGCGTCTTTTGGAGCAAAAATTAATATAAGATCCGGTCTTATTTTCAGGGAAACACGATAGTCCTCGACTTACAACAGTTCATTTAGTGACTGTTCGAAGTTACAACAGCACTGAAAAAAGGGACTTTTGACTACTTTTCACACTTACAACTGCTGCAGCATCCCCATGGTGATCAAAATTCCGATGCTTGGCAGCTGATTCATATTTATGACAGTTGCAGTATCCCAGAGTCATGTGATCACCTTTTTCAATCTTCTGACAAGCAAAGTCAATGGGGAAGTCAGATTCACTTAAGAACCGTGTTACTAATTGAATAACTGCAATGATTTACTTAACAACTGGAGCAAGAAAGGTCGTAAAATGGGTCAAAATTCACTTAACAATTTTTTTCACTTAGCGACAGAAATTTGGGGTTCAGTGATGGTCGGAAGTCGAGGACTGCCTCCAGTACAAATCTCTCGCCGTCTCTTTTACAGCCTGAGAAGACAGGGAACTTCCTGGGTCTCTTTCTCCGCCCATCTCGCAGCTGCAGGCTATGTTGTCTCTCACCTGACCATTTGGTGGACGGTGCCTCTTCTCCTTATCTCCAGAGGACATTCTAAGCTCCCATTACAGTTTTTTGTAATTGCATATTGAAGCTGTGATGCTTAAGTTCAGAATATTACTACTGTTGTGAATTTAGAAGAGCAAATTGTTAGAAGGTGGGAAATCCTTAAAATAACCATTACATTCTCATTAGTTTAAAGCCACCATCCTGGCTTCCACTGATCATTTCCAATATTTATTTATTTATAAATAAACAAGCCCTGGGCAGCTTACAACAACAACAACAACAGTAATAAAGTTGGAAGGGACCTTGGAGGTCATCTAGTCCAGCCCCTGCTCAGGTAGGAAACCCTGTACCATTTCAGACAAATGGCTGTCCAGGATCTTCTTAAAAACTTCCAGGGTTGGAGCATCCACAGCTTCTGGAGGCAGGTTGTTCCACTGGTTAGTTGTTCACACTGTTAGGAAATTTCTCCTTAGTTCTAGGTTGCTTCTCTCCTTGATTAGTTTCCACCCGTTGCTTCTTGTCCTGCCTTCAGGCGCTTATAAAAAAATAAAAACTGCACAAGGATAAAAACATAAATAAACTACTACCCACAATCAAATACAGCAGCCCAATTAAAAGATGAGGAGGGCAGGAACAGGATGGGTGGAAATTGGGACTTGTTAATCAATCCCCCACCTATAAAAAGGCTTACCATGGTTTTTTCCCCCTCAGAGTTAAATTCTCATTATCAAAACCCAACTTATGCCCCACAAGGGACCCAGGACACAGATAGTCCTCAATGTACGACCACAATTGAGCCCAGAATTCATGTTGCTAAGTGAGACATTTGTTAAGTGAGTTTTGCCCCATTTTGTGACTTTTCTTGCCACATTTGTTAAGAGAATCACTGCAGTTGTTAAATTGGCAACGTGGTTATTACGTGAATCTGGCTTCCCTGTTGACTTTGCTTGTCAGAAGTTTGCAAGAGATGGTCGTGGGACTTCCGTACACTCCCACCGTCATGAATACAAACCAGTTATCAAGCTTCTGAATCATGTAACCATGGGATGCTCAATGGTCATAAGTGTGAGAAATGGTTGTACGTCATTCTTTTCATTGCTGTTGAAGCTTCAAATGGTCACTAAACAAACTGTTGTAAGTCAAGGACTACCTGTACAAACTCAAACAGACTCCCTGTGGCATCACTTCCCTATTTCATAGTCCCGGGCAATCCAATCCAATTATAAAACAGAAGCATCAAACAGATGATGACATGACATCAGGCACCACCGAGATCAGGTTCTGTATTTCAAACTCTTCCCAGAACTCATTTGTTGTGAAGCTTAATTGGGAGTCCTCCAGAATCCTCCCTCAAATGAATGAAGATGCAGAAAAACTTCCCATTCAGTTCCAAGGGAATTTCTGAAACAACAAAAAAAAAAAAACACGTGGGAGGCCTTGGGATAACGGTGTCCATTCAGGTGACCCATCTGGGAACCCAAACAGCTTTAGGCAAAATTTTATATACACGTGATTGATCAATAGCACAACAAGACCAGAGGGATGTTCGAAGGATTATTCACAAGAAAGATACATTTCGGTTTGGAGAAAATGGATAGATTATATTCAGAATAAATGTGGGACTAAAAAGTTCCATTTATTTTATGAATAAATTTTAGAATATTATTATTGTTGTTATTAATAATAATAATTTAGTATAGTGGAAATTTTATGTAAAAGAGAGTTAAAGTGCATTATATTTGTTTATCTATATAGTTGGTTAATGTTAGGTAGGTTATGATTATTGTATTTATTACCGTGTATTCAGCTCTGGGAAGTGGGGGAGGGGGTAGGGTGGGTGGGTTTGGGATATATTTTGTAAGTTTTTGTAAAACTTTTCAATAAAAAAAAAAGACCAGAGGGATGTTCCATACGCTTCTGGCTCAGACAAGTTCTTTATATTGATCACAGATATTCAGCAGGTAGAAATATCCCACTAAACTAAACAGTGGTAAGTATGACTTGAAGCAGCTATGAGTTTTCAGAAGCAGGACATCCAATTTCTCTGAAAAATAAATGAAAGGATAGACTAGGCCAGAGATCCCCAACCTTTGGGGCACCAGGGACCGGTTCCGTGGAGAGAGGTTTTTCTGTGGACCGGAGGGTGTGTGGTTTTGTGTGCTGACTGCATCCCGTAGATAGGGCTTTGCTTGTTTGTGTGGACTGGTTGCTGGCATGCCGCAGCCTGATACTGGTCCATGGACCGGGGATTGGGAACCCCTGGACTAGATCATTTGAGGATCTGTAAATGGTTATTAAGAAAATTGCTGCAATTGTTAAGTGAATTTGCAGTTGTTAAGTGAATACTACAGTCATAAGTCTGAACCCATTCTTCCAGATGGGTGGGATTTCATTTTTTTTTTTTTGCCAGAAACAGGCCAAAGGTAGTCATAATCATGATCATGTGATGTCAGGACACTGTTGTAAATATGAGCTGGTTGCCAAGCACCTGACTTGTGATCACAAGAAACATAGGGGTGTTGTGATAGTTGTATGTGTAAAGACTAGACATTTTTCAGCGGTGTTGTAACTTTGAATGCTTGCTAAGTGGATGATCATAAGTCAAGAGCTACCTATAGTCCACGTGTTGTAACTAGATATTCTTTGACATAGTAAGCCATCCAGAGTCACTTGATAGTGAGATGGGCAGCATATAAATGTAATAAATAAATACATGATTTCCTGTCAACATAGCCGTTTCTGGAAGAGTCAGCAAAGCTGCTGGCCATGCTAATTGGGGATGATGAGAACTGTATGTGGGAAGTCAGCCCCCCAGAGAAGGAAATATTAAAAGGGCAGAAAAGTATATTTCCTCCAAGGATCTTAAAGAGGCAGGAAAGCATGCCCAGTTTTCTTAATAGCCCCAGGTCTCCTTCCCCAAGCAGAAACCAGTTCTATAGAGATGCAGATGTAAATCCAGGGAGCTAGGTGATTAAGAAGACAAATACCTAAAATCTACATACCCCATCCAAGCTCTAAGAGTCATCAGCCCCAGCCCCAGCCAAGCAGGATATGACCTTTGGTCATAATAGGATTAACTCACAAAGGCCAAAGGGCACACCCAAACTCAGGTCAGAATACATGACATAGGAAATAGCCTCAAAACAGGAACAGGAAGTAACTCCAAACAAAAGGCTCCAGAGGGTATAAAAACCTACTTCCTACATGTGCTCAGTCCTTTTTTTCACTTCTCTTGCTGCCAGAACCATCTTCCTGTCTGGCTCTCCTCTCCAATAAACTACAACCTTCTTCCCAAAGCAGTTGCCATGTTTATTCCCAGCTTGGATGAACCAGGATGAAGACTTTTCTTCCAACGTGTAATATAAACCATCGGGAAGATTGCTTGATTGGGAAAAGCTGCATTAGAAAGCTTCCCCCCCCCCCCCCAAAATACAAAGGGATTTCACGTTCTGGCTGCATTATATCTAGCAAACCCCAGTTGTACATGCAGAGATGTTGGCTTGCTTGGCAAATAGTCGAGAAGTTAGGATTGCTCAAAAACACTCTTGCATTTCATTGCAAAACAACTCAACAGACACCCCCCCAATCCCTGAACAAGAAGCCAAGGCTCTCAGCTGACAAATCAGTTGATGCCTGTAGAAGGGGAGTGAAGGTGGGATTACAAAAATATCCAGCCAAAACAACAGCTGTGAATGGTTTCCCCTCCTCCCTACTGTAGATTTGGACCACTCTACTAGGACACTGATGACCCCTAAAAGTCTAGGCATCAGCAGGAAAGAAGCAACATTTTCACTGCTTTGACAAACCAGGGAAAACACCTGGATCTCCACAGAGTTGCAAAGAAAGATGAAAACAATAAAGGTAATGAATGAAGAAGCCACAGGCCAGGCAGGAAACAGGAAGGAATCATATTTCAAATGCTTATTGGTCAACTGAAGAGATGTAGGAAACCTGGTCTCATCCAGATGTATCAGACTACAACTTGTAAAATCCCCAGCTAGTATGATTAAGAGTCACGTTGGTTAAGTATCACAAAAGCAACTGTTGGTAGCCAGAAGACATGAAAATAGGGAGAAACAGGTGTCAAGCAATTTGGTTACAGAGATTCTTTTTTCTTTTGCTTCAGAAAGCAGGATTAGATCGAATGGACAAATTTCCAGAATGGTTGATTTTAACTGAACATTAAGGCAAATACTGAATTATCTGGTGGGAAAAAAGGAACCCCCTTGTTCAATCTGCTTATCCAACAGTATTTTCAATTCTTGGATAGAGGGTTTTTAAATAATGTTTTTATTTCCAAAGTTAAAATACAAAAACAAAAAGAGAGGGGGACTGTTGAGTCCTCAAGTCAACGGCGAATGAATACAGCACATTCTGTAATCCCAACAGCCCTTTATTTGAAGTAGTTCTCTCTCCATCACAGCTCTGAGGCTCGCAGGCCTCTCTGACTCCTTTAATAGCATCCCCGAGCAAAAAGGTAATATTTAGGCATGTTCTGCGCCTCGCGCATGCGCGCGAAGGCGGCGCCACTCAGTCTGGTCCCGGGCATCTTGCAACTGCCCGGGACCATTGCAACGTCCTGAGCCTGCCTTTGCAGGCTCAGGACACAACACCCCTTCCCCCCCGGATGAGACTTATTAACTATATAGGTAGTTATATGCGACCTCAACACGAGCGTGGTGTGCCAACCCCAAACCTGCACATCTATTGCAGCTGTGCAATAGCCACACCACAAATGGTACTGGGCTATTGTTTTGGAATTAACTACCCAATGCTCACACTCCCATTTTCCACAACAGCAGGCACCCTCTCACTTTCCCTGCTTGGACAGCAGGGTTACAAAGTCCTCAAGATACTTGGGAGATCTTTTTACTCTCTGTGACCTCCTTAGGTTCTGAGAACCCCCTACTTCCTCTTGTGCAGAGGATGAAGTGGAGTTGCCCCCTCTTTCAAACCCTGGTGGTCCCTGTGAACTGTGTCCCATTGCCTGGTCTGCTTGCTTGCCCACCGGGCTCGTCAGACCAGGACTTTGCTTCCCCATGAACCTGGTTGACCTGCCTAACTGTAGGCTCTCGGACCCCTCTGTATGCCTGCCAATGTTTGGCATTTCTGTAGAGCCCTCCAAGTCCACAATGGACCTATCAAGGGAACGCATCCCTTCACTCCCAAGCCCCGTAACAGGATTGTCTGGGGTTTCTGCAGTGCCCCAATACTCAGTTGCCCCCCAATCTATGCCGGAGGTGCCAGAATTGGGATTTGCCTCTCTGACCACCTTCCTGTGTGAAGAGTTCTTTTTGGAAGCAGTAGTAGTACTGGGCCAACTTGCCTGTTTGTGTGCCAGTTCTCTTGCAATGTTTGGGTTATTAGGATGCTTCCGGTTATTCTCCCTGACTGGAGTACTGAATGGTAGTTGTGAATGATGAGTATGCCCCCTGGGTGACTCCCTGGCCGGAGTAGGCACTGGTGCCTGTATGATTTCTTGTTCCCTTGAATTCCTGTTTGGAACACTTGCGGAACCTTGGAACAGGCCGTCTTCGGCCTCTCTGTTTGGCCCCGGCTGCTGCCAACACCTTTCCCTTTGCCCACAGTGGTCCCCCTCCCCCTCCCTGGAGAAAGCCCAGGAGTTGCAGAGGGTAAGTCCAGTCTCATACGCAGCTGATCGATATGCCACCAAAGGACACGACCGTCGTCCAAGGAGACCTCGTATGACAATGGACCAGTAACATTGCATATTATGGCAGGAACCCACAAGTGACCGGGCTCGTAGTTCTGGGTCCATACTGGGGCACCCACTTGCAGACACCGTGGTGCCCTGGGTTGGGTGACCTTAGGAGGCAGTCTGTCCGGGTGCAATCTGTCAGTTTGCGCCCCCAATGGAGTTCAGCTGGGCTCTTCCCAGTGGAAGTTGAAGGTGTGGTGCGGTAAGCAAGAAGAAAGTCTGCCAACCTGTGGTGCCAGTCCCCGTAGGTCAGTTTCTTTAAAGCATCCTTGGTGATGTGGACCATCCGTTCAGCCATACCGTTGGTGGAAGGGTGGAATGGTGCAGAGGTGGCATGACGAATCATGTTGGCCTGTAAGAAAGCTTGAAACTCGAAAGAAGTGTATTGAGGACCATTGTCAGACACCAGGACATCAGGGAGCCCATGTGCAGCAAAAATCCCTCTCAGTACTTGAATGGTCTTGGCAGCAGTGGTGGAAGAGACAGGTACAACCTCAAGCCACTTTGAATAGCTGTCAACAAGGACCAAGAAGAATTGACCCTGAAAGGGCCCAGCGTAATCTGCGTGCATCCTAGACCAAGGTGACTGTGTTTCCTCCCATCTATGTACAGGAGCCTGAGGCATTTCCGGGCATTAGCGCTGACAAAAGTGGCATCCATGCACTTGAGCCTCTATCTCCCTGTCTAACCCTGGCCACCATAAATGGCTGCGTGCAAGCGCCTTCATCCTGACAATGCCAGGATGACCCTCATGAAGGGAAGCCAAGACCCTAGGCCTCATTGAGGTAGGAATAACAACTCTGCTGCCCCACAACAGACAACCCTGAAAAGTGGATAACTCATGCTTCTTAAGCCAGAAACTCTGAAACTCAGTACCTGGACAACTCTCTGGCCATCCAGACAAAACCCAGGACAATACATGAGTGAGTGTGAGGTCCGTGGCTGATTCAGCAGCCACATCCCTGGCATTTAAGGGCGACTCAGGCAACGCCTGAATGGAAAGAATGTTGATGGCAGGGGCAGGGTCAGCCTCTACCATTTGTAAGGGCAATCTACTAAGGCCATCAGCGTGGCCCATTTCCTTGCCAGGTTTGTGAACCAAAGAAAAGTCATAGGCTGACAGAAAGATGGACCATCTCAGCATTCTGGGGGAGATGATATGGGGAGTTTGTTTGTTCGTAGTAAACAACCCCAACAGAGGTTTATGGTCAGTGTAGACCGTGAAGTGTCTGCCATATAGAAAATCATGGAATTTTTTAATTCCAGCAACAATGGCCAAGGCTTCTCTATCTATCTGAGCATAGTTTTGCTCAGCAGAAGACAAGGTTCTGGAGTAATATGCAACAGGAACCTGAGTTCCATCAGGTCTTAAATGGCTGAGTACAGCTCCCACCCCATAAGGGGAAGCATCGCAAGCGATGCACACAGGAAGAGTTTCATTAAAATGTGCAAGCACATCATTTGATGTAAGTAAGGCCTTGACCTCATTGAAGCTTTCTTCATGTGCTTGTGACCACTGCCACACTGCCTGTTTGTCTAAGAGTCGATGAAGTGGTTCAGCTACATTAACTTTGTTAGGTATGAATGCATTGTAAAAGTTCAAGAGTCCCAGAAAAGCTTGCAATTCAGCTTTAGATTTAGGCCTAGGAGCCTGCAGGATAGCCTTTAATTTAGACTCAGCAGGGTGAATGCCCTTGGCATCTATTCTGAATCCTAGGAAATCTGTAGAAGACACTCCAATTTTGCATTTGTCTATTTTAAGCTTGAGGCCTGTTTTCCTGAAACGCAGCAGAACAGCCCTCAATCTCTCAGCTAAATTTTGAGTGGATTCTCCTGCTATTAGGACATCATCAAAATAGGGGCAAACCCCTGGTATACCTCTCAGAGCGTTTTCCATTACACTTTGGAAAATTCCAGGAGCTACATTTACTCCAAATTGTAGTCTTTTGACTTTGAATGCCCCCCTATGAGTTACAATAGTTTGTGCTTCAGCAGCAGCTTCATCAACAGGTAACTGTTGATAAGCCTGTGCTAAATCCAGCTTTGCAAAAACACGCCCCCCCCCTTTGAGGGAGGCCAAAATGTGGCTGACTACAGGTACAGGATATGCATGCTGTTGCAATGCCTTGTTTAGAGTGCATTTGTAATCTGCACAGATGCGAATGTCCCCATTAGCCTTGAGAGGCGTGACTATGGGAGTTTCCCATGGACTTGAGTCAACAGGTTCTAAGACACCTTGCTGAATCAATTTGTCCAATTCAGCATCAATTTTCCCTTTCAAAGCAAAGGGTACTCTCCTTGCTTTTACTCTGATAGGAGTGACAGTGGGGTCCAGTTTCAAGGAAACTAGGGGGCCTTTGTATGCTCCCAGCTGGGGGCTGAAGACATCTGCAAATTCTTGTAGACTTCCTGTAGACCTAATGTTTGCAAATTGTGAAGCCCTGTAACTTGTATTCCCAAGGCCTCAAACAAATCGAGTCCAATGAGACTCGTGCGTTCACCCCCAACTACCAATACATCTAATGGACCTTCAAAATCCTTGTATTGTACATTAAGGGTGGCCTCCCCCTTAACACACACCTCGGAATTTTGGAAGTCCGTTAAGACTATATTGGATGGCCTAAGCTTGGCCTGGAACCCACTGCTAGAGCAAATCTTTCTGAAAATGTGAATGGAAATAATTGAAAGTACAGACCCAGTGTCCAGTTCCATAACCAATGGAACTCCTTGCAACTTCACCTTAAGTGAAAGTTTCTTTTTAAGTGGCTTGTGTGTGCCTGTCCTATAAATGCTTCTACATGATGCACAGAAACCCATCCTATTTTGGCTGGGGACCCTGGTACAATTCTTCTTGGGGTTGTACCTTCTGACGGCCCAGACACACAGCTGCTATGTGGC
Organism: Crotalus tigris; assembly: GCF_016545835.1. Taxonomy (NCBI): domain Eukaryota; kingdom Metazoa; phylum Chordata; class Lepidosauria; order Squamata; family Viperidae; genus Crotalus; species Crotalus tigris. Next base: position 168,480 of record NW_024097256.1, on the reverse strand, counting down.
CTTGCTTTCCACATGCTCTACAGATTGCAGAACGGAACCTGCAGTCGGTCCTCTTGTGGCGACCTCCACACCCGAAGCACTTGGGTACAGTTGAAGACTTTTCTTTGCCTTCCTTCTGTTTTCTTTCTTTGGCTGGGTAAAGATGATCCACCTCATCTTCAGGATCTTCTTCCGAGCTCTCCTGGACTTCCTCATGGTGCACAGAGACGGCTTCTGGGTTGTTCCTTATAGGCCTCATGTTCTTGACTGCCCCACCTGCTGCCTCTTCTGCAGTGACCTCTCTCAAGGCATCTTGGAATGAAATGTCCTCCTTTGCAAAGAGTCTCTGTTGCAAGTCTCTGTTCCTAAGCCCACAAATCGGTCTCTCAACCTTTCTTCTAAGTCTTTAAAATCACAAGGCTTAGCTGCTCTTCTTAAGGCTGCAATGTATTCTTTAGCTGATTCACCAGTTCTTTGATCCCTCTGTTCAAAAGTATGTCTCCATGCAATAACAGACAACTTGGGCTGAAAATGTTCCTTCAATAATTTTTTTAAATCTGTATAAGTGACAGATTCAAGAGGAGCAGGGGCTGCCAAATTTTCAGCAATTTCAAATGCATCTTGACCACAGACACACAGCAAAGTAGTGGCCTTCAAGCCATCTTCTTGTACTTGATTTATTCTAAGGTAATTTTCTACCCTGGCAACATAAGACTCCCATCTTTCTGGGTGCGTGACATCGAATTCAGACAGTCTCCCTATCTTCGCTGTTCTTGCTTCTCTGTTAGGAAGGGGTCTATCAGCCAGCTTACCTCCAGCGACGCTGTACTGGCAGGCCAGGTGCTGAGTTTAACTCCGTCTTCCTCTCTTCAGGACTCTTGGGTAAGCTTACAATTCTTCTTTTTGTTTTTTGTAAGCCATCCCACCTTCGTCGCCAGTGTTGAGTCCTCGAGTCAATGGCGAATGAATACAGCACATTCTGTAATTCCAACAGCCCTTTATTTGAAGTAGTTCTCTTTCCGTCATAGCTCTGAGGCTCGCAGGCCTCTCTGACTCCTTTAATAGCATCCCCGGGCAAAAAGATAACATTTAGGAGCGCTCCGCACCTCGCGCATGTGCGCGAAGCCGGCGCCACTCAGTCTGGTCCCAGGCAGCTTGTTACTGCCCGGGACCATTGCAACGTCCCGAGCCTGCCTTTGCAGGCTCAGGACACAACAGGGACAAAGATAAAAACAGAACAAAACAAAACCAGAAAAAATGTGCATACAAACAAGATAACGAAGATGCACATAGATTGTCCCTCTGTTGAAATACTGATAAATATATTACAACAGATACAATATATTTCCCATCTTGCAAAATAGGCCTACAATTTACAAACTTCTCAATCTCTGTTTACTGAATTACTATATGGCATTAGAAAATATTACAAATATGAAAATCTGTTATGCTTAAACCAATTCGAGCCACCATCAATCTACTGTAAAAAAAAGCAGTTAACAAGTAATCCCAACAATGAGATAAATTTGAACAGAGATTTGATACATTAAAAAAGAAAATGAAACTTCACATTTCTTTAGGGTTTGTAGAAGAATATCTTACTGCTGTTTAGGATTTGTATAAAACAAAATTGTAGCTATAATAAGATGACCAACTTTTTTACAATGAAAAGGAGGACACAAATAAATTGAAGAAAAAAAATCGTAAAAGCTGGCCCGGCCCATGGAAAGTCAACCGCCTGCCATGCCCCGCCCACAGACGCTCTGCCAGCACCGCTGCTCTGCTGTGTAGAGCGGGCCCCACTGCTCCCAAAGCATCAGCTGTGCTGGCTCCAGGTGGCAGCCTGCCGTCGACACACCCACCTGCAGCCGCCCCGCCAGCACCACCGCCCACCCTGCACAGCCCCGTGTAGAGAGGGCCCTGTGGCTCCCACAGCACGGGGGCAGCTGGCTGCTGCCGCCCCTCACACCCTCGCCTGCAGCACCCCCGCCGCCCCTGCCTCTTGTGCCCACAGCCATTATTGCCCTAGCAGAGCCGAAGATCAAGAGAAACTTACCGCTCCAGTCTCCTCCAGGTATCTTCGGAACTAACTAGGAGATGGTGTAGTTGGGTAGCAGGGAGGGGTGCAAAGTTCCTGCCAATTTGCCTTCGCTGCAGACAACTTGCATGTGCAAAGTTTGCCAGCTGGGTGTTTTGGCACGCTCAGCAGCAATTCCTATTGGTTTTCGAAAGCCAAAAGGGGGAGTAACACAGCTCATGCAAAAGTTGAAAAAAAACCATCAAAAAAAGGTGTCGGAACGCCGTTCTGAGCATTCTATGAGAAAAAAAAGCCCTGCAGATTAGTCTTCAAATATCAAAAAGGACATGTAGGAGGACACTTTTCGAGGGAGGACAGAACTCACAAAAGGAGAACTGTCCTCCCTAAAGGAGGACGGTTGGTCACCTTAAGCTATAAAGCAGCACAGACATCTGGTAGAAGCCATGTTGACATCACACAAGCGATGCCAATGATGTCATTATGCATTGCATACAATTTGTGTTGGTTGCATGATGACATGATAACACATATGACACCACTGGCCTCTTCCTGGTGGACACCGACATCAAGGTGGCCATTGTGGTTCCGTCAGACAAAAAGAACTGGAGCTTATAAAGTGACTCTGATATAATAGTGTCTCAGGACTGAGATCTTGTTGTAATTCCCCCATCCTGGACTACGATTCTGACAGAGGCACATGGCGTCTTGTGGTTTTCACCATGAGCACATTGTGTTGGAACTCAAAAGAACATGCTGAACAGGAGATGAATAGGAGTGGCCTTCCGAAGACTAATGATCTACTTAAGGGTAGATCGTATCTCCCGGCTAGTCTAGTTAGAAGTAGCTCAAAGCTTTTGTTGAAAACATTCAATTTCTGGAACAACTGCTGCTGTAGTATGATTTTATGTTTTGATGCCACATAATATACAGGTAGTCCTTGACTTACAGTATAACCATTCATTTAGCAACGGTTTGAAGCTACAACAGCATTGAAAAAAGTGACTTGCTCCCTAGATGTACTAAGGCAGCAAAATATTCTACAGTCATGGTTTCAATATTTACAAATAATGGATAGATGGACTGTAGACAAGAAAGAGGGAATAACACTAGAAGATAGACAATTGGTTATTCAGATTAAAAACCAAAGTCCGGCTCATATAAAAAGAATATACAATGTTTTATTAGAGTTAGATTCGGAAACAGAATTGGTTAAAGACTGTATGATTAAATGGGCTCAGAATATACAGGAGCCGATCTCATTGGATTTATGGGAGACAATTTGGATAAGAAATGTTAAATTCATACAAGCTCAAAATTTGAGAGAAAATTTTTATAAAATGTTTTATAGATGGCACTTAGATCCTAAAAAATTATCTTGTATGTATTCCAATATACAGCCCAAATGTTGGAGATGTGGCAATAATGATGCGACATATTTTCATATTTGGTGGAATTGTAAAAAAGTAAAGGCTTTTTGGATTATGATTTGGTGGAACATTCAAAAGATTTTTAGAAAAAAGATAAAGTTTACTCCTCAACTATTTTTACTTGGTATTTTTGTTGACTTAAATGAAAAAGAAACTACTTTGATGTTGAATTTATTAACTGCAGCAAGGTTACTAGTAGGTTTATATTGGAAGAAAGATTCCTTGCCTACTTTAGAAGAATGGATATTTAAAGTATCTAGTTTTGCAGAAATGGCAAAAATTTCTGCTTATTTAAAGGATCATACACAAGAAAGATATATTATTGTATGGGGAAGGTGGATAGATTATATTCAGAAAAAGTATGGAATTAAAAAGTTTCATTTATTTTATGAATGAATTTTAAATATTATAGAGAATTGTTTTATAGGTTATGGAGTTAAAGGTTAATTATGATATTTTTTTTTCCTCTCTTTTTTTCTTTTTTTTTTCTTTTTTCTTAATTATTATAACTTTTTTATTATTAATCCTGTATTCTGCTCTGGGAAGTGAAGGGAGGGGGGTTGGGGGTGGGAGGGAGGGTAAGGGTTTTTTTTTTCTACTTTAAAAATTTTATTGTATTTTTATAAATGATTGTATGTTTAAAAAATAAAAAATTTTCAATAAAAAAAAAAGAAAAAGAAAAAAGTGACTTGCAACTGGTCCTCACGCTTGTAATCATTGCAGCATCTCCACAGTCACGTGATCAACATTTGGATAGTTGGCAACTGATGCGTATTTATGACGATTGCAGCATCCTGGGATCACACGATCCCCATTTGCAACCTTCCCAGCCAGCTTCTGACAAGCAACATCATGGGGGGGGGGGAAGCATGATTTGCTTGAAGGACACATGATTCACTTAATATCTGCAGTGATTTGCTTAACAACCATGGCAAAAAAGCTTGTAAAATGGGGAGCAAATCACTTAAGATCCACCTTGCACAGCAGCAGAAATTCTGGTCCCAATTGTGATTGCAAGTCAAGGGCAACCTGTGCAAAGTGGAATGGCGATATTGGAAAAGGAATTCAAGAGATTAGGAGAGGAAAAAGTGGGGCTTTTTTTCCCCTTCAGGAGACCAAGTCTACAGGTTTGGATGTCACTGAGGCTGAAGTGTTAATAAAAGAAACACTGCCAAGCGCCGGCTCCCAGTCTCGGGCAGCGATTGCAGTCAATGTAAACCTTCTAATTTTGTCCCACTGCTCTGCTGTCTGTAAAACTCATCAGTGAATGGCCAGGCATTTCAGCATTTCAAGAAGAGGTGATAAAAATAGAGTGCAGAGGAGAGCAAGATCTTTAAAATTCAGTTGACCTACAAGCATTTAGCCCCCTCAAAGAGACAGAGAGACAGAGAAGAAGAGAAGAGAAGGGAAGGGAAGGGAAGAGAAGAGAAGAGAAGAGAAGAGAAGAGAAGAGAAGAGAAATTTGGTCTTCACATGCAGCTCCTGCAATTTTTTTTCCTGCCACATCCCCACAATATTGTTTTCACCCTTCTCTCCCGCCCAGAGGGAGACCACTTTAAGTCTGAGGTGTCTGCAGACTCTGTCAAAATGACCAAAGCAGCACTGTGGCTTCTGAAGCTTCTGTGGTAATGATGTGGTGCTGTTTTTGTTGTTTGGCTTCCCCTTAAGTCATCCTGAGGTGTAGTTCTGTCAAATTATAATTTTAGATAATAATTTTAGAAAGTGAGATTTACTGATCTCACTGCAAAGTTTTTTTGGAGTCTAGGGGTCATAAATTACTTGAATGAGAAATTAACTTTCTTCTAAAGCAGTGGTTCTCAACCTTTTTAATGCCGCGACCCCCAACCGGTCATAAGTCGAGGACTACTCAACCGGTCATAAGTCGAGGACTACTCAACTGGTGCAGCACCGTTTGCAGAATGGGACTTTTGGCGGGCTCAGCAGGGCAGAGACAGCCTGGACAATTCCTATTGGCTTTTGAAAGCCAATAGAATTAGACTCTATTCAAGAGAGTCTATTCTATTGGCTTTCAAAAGCCAATAGAATAAAAGGGAGTAGCACAGCTAAGGAAAAGGGGGGGAAATGGCGGACTGCGTTGTTTGGCGACCCCCGTGAAATGGTCATTCGACCCCAAATGGGGTCCCGACCCACAGGTTGAGAACCACTGTTCTAGAGGCTAGGGAAAATAAAGTTGTAATTTCCCCCCCCCCCATCCAAGTTCCCAGATGCCTTGACATCTATCCACTGACCCCAGATTAAGAACTCCTGCTATAAAACAAGAAGACAGAAAGCCAGTTTATTTGACCAGGGTTCCGTGTTCCAATTTATCTGAGAACTCAAGCGATAAACAGGTTATTATTCCAGACTGACATAGAGACCTGTAAATATTGGTGGTCAGCAAGTGCCTGGGGGGGAACCACTTAATTTTAGCACTGTGACTCAGAGGGTTTTGATGCCAGCAAGACTGGTGTTAAGTAGATTGGCATCCCTGGGGACCATTCCAGTGTCATGTAAGAAAGCAACTGGAGAGTAAGTTAGGAGGACAGCTGGCTATGCTCATTTGTCCTCACTCTTCTGGGGATCCATCAACACCTTTCATCTCCCATGAAAGCTACAATTGCTGCTGGCCTCAGGACTGGGATTCCCCAGTGACTTGACCCAAGTCATGAAAAGACGATTCCATAGGGTAGAAGATGAGAAGGTGACCTTACCTACCTCCAGGGCTCCATCTCTAGCCAAAGGTAAAGGAACCTGGATTTCTTCAAATTCTTGAAACTCTACTTGGATTTTTTTTTACCATTGGTCACATTCATTAAGGTAGAAGAAAGATAATGTGCAAATCACCTTTCCAACTCTGGGGTCCTATCCAGTGTTACCTATGCTTGTCCATTTTAATCTGGCCGTTCTATCCATTTTCTGGGCTTCCCCAGTATATTAAATTGATAACTAACTGCTTTAATCCAACCAGATTTAGCATTCTGTGTAAAAACAGGTGCTGTTTTTGTGGATTGGCCTGATTCAATATTGTGTGAACCCAGCCAGTGTAACTTATAAATTCATGGAACATTTGGTGGCAATATTGTCTAATCTTGCATGTAAAATATACTATATTTCCCTTTCTGCAGTTTTCAGCTATAAAATGTCTCAGCAGATCAAACAGTTCTAAAGTCAAAGTGAAATTTCTTTTTAACAGCTCCTTGTAAAGAATTTACGGGCGACCTCTAAAAAAATTCTGTTCCAAGGAAAGAGTATTTCCAATGAGTTGTTGGAGATATAATTCCATGGCTAAGGCTATCATTCTTTGTAGATAACTATTTGGAAGTAAGCTATGTTGAACACAAGCTGACGTAGCGAGGAACTTGCTTAATAAAGAACCCAGGAATAGAAACTCACGATGGTGCAGATCACATTGCTCTTCTACTGATAATTATTGCAAAGACCAGTAATTGTTTGTTTCAAATTTCCAGGAACCAGGTAGCAATCATTCAGTTCATCTTATCATTTCTCAAGCAATTCAGTTTTTGTGATCTTTGTGAGAAATCTGCATGAGGAGAGAGATGCTATTCAACTTTTTAAGTGTATGCTGAGAAGTTTTTCTACACCAGTGATTCTCAACCTGTGGGTCAGGACCCCATTTGGGGTCGAACGACCATTTCACGGGGTCGCCAAACAACGCAGTCCACCACTTTCCCCCCCTTTTCCTTAGCTGTACTACTCCCTTTTATTCTATTGGCTTTCAAAAGCCAATAGGAATTGTCCAGGTTGTCTCTGCCCTGCTGAGCCCGCCAAAAGTCCCATTCTGCAAACGGTGCTGCAAGTTGTCTGCAACGAAGGTGAGCTGTCTGGAAGTTTCCACCCCTCCCTGTGAGCAACTACTAAAAATGTAAGTAAAAGAGGGCCAGGGGTGGGAGGTGGGAGGCCGGCAGGCGCAGGGAGGGTTGCTGGCGTGCGTGGGGCCTGGCGGGTGCCTTACTTCCCTTGGGCTGGGCCAGCTGGTGGCCCAGCCGGTGGTCGGCCTGCGCCGTCTCTGCCACTTGCCAGCTATGCCTCGGCCGGCGCAGGGGGTGGCACCACGCATGTGCGGCGCTCCCAGGCAGGGAAAGTCCTCGACTTACTACCGGTTGGGTAGTCTCGACTTACGACCGGTTGGGGGTCGTGACATTAAAAAGGTTGAGAACCACTGGTCTACACAATTTGGGCAATTCTCATTTAATTGGTTCAAAAAGAATTTACTCTAGAAATTTCTTTCAAAGGAGAAGACTACTGAGAAATAATAATGAGTGAAATTCAGTTGAACATTCTATATCAGCATTTCTCAACCTTGGCTACTTTAAGATGTATAGGCTTCCAATTCCAGAATTCCCAAGCCAAAACCAAACAAAACCCAAAAACAAAAACCCAGTTTAAAAATTAGTGTGGTGTTATGCTATCATACTATCAATGGTTTACTGCAGAAAGCTCAAATGTAGATTATCTCTGACTGGAAGCTGGCCAAATATCTACCTGAAGTTACCTAACAAGGGAGAGTTTATCTAATCTAAAGGTAATTAATTCAGTTTTCAAATTAATGTTGCCAATGAGAAGCAGCTGAAACTTACCTTAAAGGAATTTTTTGTCTGCATGCTCATAATCACTAGCTGATTTTTTTCACTCCCCTGCAGATGCCTATTTAATACTTATGGGAGATACAGTTTGACACATGTGGACAATTGGGGATGACTGCCCAGGATAATTTTTCTCTGAGAAGGAAGGAAGGAAAGAAGGAAGGAAGGAAGGAAGGAAGGAAGGAAGGAAGGAAGGAAGGAAGGAAGGACCTCACAATTAATAGAGTTATTGGTATACAGGCTGTGAAAGTTGGACCATAAGAAAGGCTGAGCACCAAAGAATGGAGGCCTTTGAACTATGATGCTGGAGAAGACTCCTGCGAGTCCCCTGGACTGCAAGGTGATCAAACCGGTCAGTCATAGAAGAGATCAACCTCGACTGCTCTTTAGAAGGCCAGATCCTGAAGCTGAAACTCTAGTACTCTGGCCACCTAATGAGAAGGAAGGACTCACTGGAGAAGAGCCTGATGTTGGGAAAGATGGAGGGCAATAGAAGAAGGGGATGACAGAGGATGAGGTGGCTGGATGGAGTCACAGAAGCAGGAGGCGGGAGCTTAAATGGACTCCAGAAGATGGTAAAGGACAGGAAAGCCTGGAGGAACGTTGTCCATGGGGTCGTGATGGATCAGACACGACTTCGCAACTAACAACAACAGTTGGTATACAGGAAGGACAATTTTCAAAAAAGCTGAGCAACTGTTGATCAAAGAGGCCTGAGAGAGTCTCAGCTGTTGCTTGGAGGAGTGTTGATCTAATTCTCACAGTTCTGGCTGGCAAAAGTGAGGAGATCTGTATCATTGCTTGCTTTCCTTCTGGGTAATGCTATACACCACCACCCTTTGCTTACTATGACAGAGGTCAAGGTTCTGGTAATAGATTGATCCCAAACACTGAAATAATCACCTGTCCATGATTTATGCTATCTGCCCTTATTGATTTAACATGGTTATTTCACACTCATTTTGCAGAAGAAAATAATGAATTAGGAAAAGCTTGTTATATTCTCTGGGAATACATGGAGATTTTCCTAATGTTGCAATAGGCAGATTGGAAAGAGTTTGTGATGGCACCCCAAAGCTATCTTCTACATCACAATATATTTAGTAACACACCAAAGAAACCAATTTTCCAGGACAAACACATGCATGGGCTAAACTACAGATCACAGTTCCAGGTCACAGTGATTGGATTCACACATTACCCCAAACCATAATATGATTATATGGTTATTTTAATTTGGGCTTCCTGTTTTGGGGAAATGCAATTACTATGATTTGTGAGCCAGAGTTTATGGCTTAACTTTTGTGTGAAGCCAATTTTAATCAGCCATGATGAAGTGAACCACAAATTCACAAGATGTGCAAATGTGCTTTGTACAACCCACAGGTTTCACTGTTGCAGATTGCAGCCTTACCTTACCCACCAATCTAATGCAATGTTTCCCAAACTTGGCGACTTTAAGATGTGTGGACTTCAACTCCTAGAATTCCTTAGCCCACCATTCTGGGAGTTGAATTCTGAGGAATTCTGGGACTTGAAGTCCATAGTTGCCAAGGTTGAAAAAAATACTGATCTAATGCATACATACTGTGAATTGTCTCCATAGAACTCATTCTCTGGTAGTGTGTTAATGATTATAACAGGATACAGTTCATTAATTATATGAATGTTTAGGAAGAACATTTTTTTAAAGAACATAATGTTTTCTAATCCACGGACCACAAGCAACTGGCAAAAGAACACAGTTACTGGACAAACAGGGCTCTGACGTTTATAATATTGATACAGTACATACTCAAAACAAGATATAGTGGTCAGCTAATGGAAGAAACAATGACACTTTAATACCTTCACTCTTTTTAGAATAACTGCACACTGTACCAGGAAACTTGGCTGTGTTCTTAGTTGCCCTGGGATGAGGGAAGTTTCTGATTCCTAATGACATAGAAGTCCTCCGTGTGAGAAAATGTACTATTGTATTAAAACCACAAGGCCGTATGTAAGATCGCCAAGTTTTGCATAAGCTGCAACACATTAGATACTCTTAGCCCACCACGATTGCTGACGACAGCAATGTGCATGGCTCAGCTATGACAAAATGCCTCCCCATACTTAAATACATTTAAAATTGCAGGCTGATAATATTTAATCAACCCTGCAGGCTGAACATCAGACCTAAATCAGTCAAGATACAATGGTGTGAACAAATGCCATTTACAAATGCCATTTACCAAAGTAAACAGATTGCCCTAGAAATGGACTAAAATGTCTCATTTGGACATAGCACAGCTGCTGTTTTCCCTGTCTGAGGGGAAAGGTTGGTGTACTGTAAGAAATAACCAAATGAACTGAGTTTATCATTAATAAATTTGGGCTGAACGCAAAGCATATTTATGGATAGAGAGGAGACTGAGCTAAATAAACCAGATCAAATGGAACTAATATGGATAGCTCATACCAAATAGCAAGAGATTTGCAATTATTTTCAAAATTACTAAAGCAATTTTTTGTTTTCTTATTGATTAGTAGAAGCTTCATATATTTGCAGAAACTAAATAGTACTCTGGGAAGGAGGAGGAGAATATTCTTTTACTTTTAGTTAGAGAGACAAATTTGGTAGCCTTATGGTCACAAACAGGTTTTCCATTTCTGAAAAGTGCTACCCTGCACCACACTTCATTTTGAAGCCGTACTCCCCAAATTGGTAAGTTTGATTCCATCTTGTTTACATTTAATCACCATGCATCTCCAGCCACATCTTTGATATTCATTTTTGCTGACATCAGGTTACATTTTAGAAACCACTTCTAGGGGAAGGGTACCTGTGGACCTTGGAGATGAAGCTGCAAATTTCTGCTCTACTTAAAGCTAAAAAAATCTGAAGAAAGTAGAACTGAAGTCAGTGTTGAATCAGCATTTAGCATGAAGTAAGTTGACTCTATCCAGACCACCATCTTTCCTCTGATATTGAGAATATACTGCAATACAGTATACAAATAGTTCTCAACTTACAATCGTTCATTTAGAGCAGTGTTTATCAACCTTGACAATTTTAAGGCATGTGGACTTCAACTCCCAGAATTCCACAGCCAGCAATGCTGGCTGTGGAATTCTGGGAGTTGAAGTCCACATGCCTTAAAATTGTCAAGGTTGAGAAACACTGATTTAGAGACCATTCAAAGTTACAAGGACACTGAAAAAATTGATTTACAACTGGTCCTTGCATTTAGGATCATCACAGCATCCCAACGATCACATGATCAAAATTCAGGAGCTTGGGAACCAGCATGTTGCAGCATCCCCAGGTCATGTGGTCACCGTTTGCAATCTTCCCAGCCGACTTTCCAGCATAGTCAATGGGGGAAATCGGATTCCCTTAATGATTGCAATGACTTGCTTAACAACTGTGGCAAAAAGGTCGTCAAATCAGTTGCAACCCACTGAACAACTGCCTGGCTTAGCAGTGAAAATTCTGATTCCAATCGTGGTCATAAGTTGAGGACTATCTGTAAATTGGAGTAAGCTGCCCAGAGATACCTTGAGGTAAGATGGGCGGCCTATAAATTTTATAAATAAATAAATCTAGATCTCTATGCCAAAACTGAATAAGCTTATTTAAAGCAGTTCTGTGCCCATTTCTGTTTCATTTTTAAGTGCTGTTTGAAAGGTCATACTGTTCCTGGAAAACAATGCAGCAGTCAAGAGAATACTAAGTTTTTCAAAGGGGGGAGGATATCTTTGGACTAGGGAGGGGAATAACTGAACACTTTCACTCTTTAGTGCCAGGACAAGGAGGGAAAGTTGAAATGGGGTATCCTGGAAGCAATAGCAATAGCAGTTAGATTTATATACTGCTTCATAGTGCCTTACAGTCCTCTCTAAGGGCTTTACAGAGTCAGCCTGTTGCCCCCAACAATCTGGGTCCTCATTTTACCGACCTCGGAAGAATGGAAGGCTGAGTCAACCTTGAGCCAGTGAGGATCGAACTCCTGGCAGTGAATTGAATTAGCCTGTAATACTGCATTCTAACCACTGTGCCACCATGGCACAGAAAGCATGATTAGCTGGAAAACATTGTGTTGTGATAATTTATTGCCTCATGTTAAGACGAATATGGGGACATTAACCTTGTAACTGATACCCCCTTATTGATACTCAGTATTGCAAAAGGACAGAAAGAAGTCTGTGTACTGAGAAAACAGAAAATGCTCAGTAATATGGGTGAGAAGCTGGCAGAACAGATTCAATCTGGCAACACCCAGATGTTCGATCTCTCCCAGCTGGGATTTTCCCAAACAGATCGAACCAGCTACTCCAGATGGATTTACAATGCAGCTTTGGCTCATTATTCCTGTTTACTAACAAGTTTTGTCTTCTAGAAACATCATACCATAGCCTGGAATTGCTTTTCCTTAGCCAGCCGTCGTTGTCTGTCACTGTGGACCCATCCGTGACTTCCCAGAGAGAACGCTTAAAATCCAGCAGTCAGGACTGGGTCTTGACCCATCCAGAGGTCCATTATGCCCCTTTGTATCAAGAGTTCCATAACTGCTGAGCTTCCACCATTTTTTCAACTAGCTGTCTCCTCTTGAAACAGATTTTTGCTGTTTATCTATTTTCTCCACTCTTGTTGCATCTACAGATTCTTTTCCAGCAGCCCTATTCAAGACTAGCCAAGAAAATGTTTCTGCAGGCTGTGACATATTTATGAGGTTTTTTTTTTCAGATAAAATTGCTCACATTCATGCTGACTTAGAGTCTTGCTCTGAGAGTTGATCTTCTGAGGAGATCTGAGATTCTATTTTGCTTGTAAAGATGAAAAAGGAGATGAGATTCTCTGTCCCATTGGCTAGAATGGAATGTACAGTATATGCAGTGGTGGGATTCAAATATGTGAACAACTGGTTCTCTGTGTGGATGCTGCTTCCGGAAGTCCGTTCTGGGCCTGGGCAATAAAAAATTAGCTACCGGTTCTGCTGAAGTGGTGTGAACTGGCTGAATCCCATCACTGAGTATATGCTAGGACAGGAGTAGGCAATCTTGGCTCTTTTATGACTCATGGACTTCAACTCCCAGAATTCCTGAGCCAGCCATGCTGGCTCAGGAATTCTGGGAGTTGAAGTCCATGAGTCATAGAAGAGCCAAGGTTGCCTATCCCTATGCTAGGATTTGGGAGATGCTTCATGCCTCTTTTAGAGAAGGAAAGGAACCATCTTTTTTTCCAGGAGACAGTGATATCTCTGCTTCAGAAGAGACTATCTTCCAGTCTAAACATTTTTGGACTGTTTCTGACCAGTCTTCCTTTCTGGGAGTTTGGAAAAGGTAATTGTACAGAGAATCCTGAGGAAATAGGTTTTCCAAATCCCTTCCTGTCCAAATTCAAAACTGCATGTGAGATGGAAATAGTCATTATGTTGGATGTCCAAGGGCTTCCAAGGAGGCCCACAATAATCCTTTCAGCTTTCGTGGTGGCTTTCAATATCATCAATCTTGGTAGTTTTCTTCTGAGTTGAGAATCAGAAGTACTCCATTATAATGGTTTCACTCCTTTACTGATTCTAGTCAGGGACACTGTTATCCAATTTGGGGTGCTACAGGGCTTAGGGTCTCCCCCTTGTTATTCAATATTTGTGTGAAACTACTGGGAGGGGTTACGTGTTGGTTTGGGATGACACATAATCAGAACAGTGATGATACTCGTTGTATATCACCACCCCAGTCCAGCCCAGAGATGTTATGGAGGTTATGACCTGGTCTCTGGAGGCCATGGGGTACTGAACGGATCACAACAGGCTTAAATTAAATCCCAGCAAGATTCAGCTGTTGTTTGTAGATGATAGATCTGGCTTAGTTCCCGTTCCAAGATTGGCTCAGGATTGAGTTGTATTTCTCTGAAGGAGCAGATCTGTAATTGGGATCCTTCTAGAAGATTCACAGCTCCTGCTCAAGATGTTGGTATGGCCTGGATGAGTTGGGGATATGCTGTGGCTGATGCCACAGTTTGCAGGTATCCTTGTCTAGTTTTTTTTTTATTATAACAGGTAGCGATTATGGCATGTATAGCCTACTGTTCCCATGCAGCTGTCTTTGAAAATGATTGGGAAATTCAGTTGGTTCAAAACGCAGTGACCACGCTTGCAATGAAAAAGAGGAGATTTAGCAGCATTGTGTCTGCTGGGGTCACTGCTCCAATAAGTCATATTGTTAATTTTGACTTACAAAGTTCTACATGGCTCAGCCTGCACGTAGCTCCAGGAGACAAAGTCATTCTGTAAATGGTTGCTGAAGGTTCCCAGCCTATGTGAGATGAAGCAAGATGGGGGATTAGTAGCCCCCACTCTTTGGAACATCCTGACCCTGAGATTCAGGAAACCCTCACCCTGGTTGCCTACTAATAAGATAAGTAGGCTTAGCTTATTAAGCCCACTTATTTTATTAACAAGACTGCTACTGTTATGCTGTTCCAACTAGCTTCTGGTATAGATGGTACAGCTGAGTTATCTTTATAGATTTTCATTTTACCATGATGGGTTACAAACATTTTAATTGAGGTTTGATATTGCATTGGGGTTAGTTTTATTTTGTTCTATTAGTGTAATCTCCCAGAGTGGGCAATGTAGAGGTAGTCCTCAACTTATGACTACCATTTGGTGACTGTTTGGAGTTCTGACCGACCTCTCTGAAGTACATAGGATCCAGATCTGAAGTTTCAATGGATGAGCCCCATTTATGGCTATTTGCAGTGTCCCATGGTCGTATGACTGTGTTTTACAATATTTTTGCTGAACACCCTTCATTTTGGCTTTCATCAAAACCAGCCCATACCGAATAATTGGTTCACTTAATAACTGTGCTATACACTTAATGACTGCTGCAAAAAGGTAATAAAATTGGACCAGTCACATGGGTGACTCACTTTACAGCAATCATGACCTATGATTGTAATTGGCAGGCAGGGTATACCTTTTGGTCTTAATTAATTTCTATCCTGACTTTCCCCTTGGACCAAAGACAATGGCTACTACTTGATGGTAGGAGCTGCCTCCTATTTTATCCTCTCAACAATCTGGTGAAGGAGATTGGATTAGACAGGGGTCTTCAAACTTGGCAACTTTAAGACTTGTGGACTTCAACTCCCAGAATTCCTCAGCCAGCCAGCTCCAAAGTGTTGTTTTTATTCTAGGTAATCATGTTGTAATTTCTCAGAGCCTTTTGAGGTTCATTTACCATGAAGAGTTGAGCAACTTACAACAGTGCCAACTTAACCAGACATTCAGTCTGGTGATACAGTTCAAAAGCCCCCAATTTAATGTTCTCAAGAAGGGAGTGTCTTAAAAGCCAAGCATATTATTTGGGAATATGCACTATTTCATTCTAGAAGGTAATGTGTAAGATGAAGGTCTGAGAGTATGTATATGTAATACAAGCTGCGCACAATTATAACATTTAAATAATGCAAGGAATAGCACCTCTGATTTTTAGACACCAAACATAACTCTGGGAAATACCAGTTTGAACATTTATGTCAGGGGTCTTCAAACTTGGCCCTTTTATGACTTCTGGACTTCAACTCCCAGAATTCCTCAGCCAGGCACATGTGCCTGGCTGAGGAATTCTGGGAGTTGAAGTCCAGAAGTCATAAAAGGGCCAAGTTTGAAGACCCCTGATTTATATTTTTCTAAGCAAGTCAAATCCCCTGCCATAACAACTCTTTGGTTGGCCATTCTAAGTCTCCTTGGAGTTATTTCCCTCTTGAAATCTCTCTTAGATGCTCCATGAAGTCAGGTAAGCCTTGAGATCTTTCTCAAGGTGCTTAGCTGCTCAATAGGCACATCCCTTACTCTATGAAGTACGAATAGATGTGCTGCTTTTGTTTCACAGTACTATAAAACAACTATGAGGTCTTGCAAAAATATATTTACTTGTATGCTGTCTGAATTCTACAATCATTGCACGATATGCAAGATTAAAAACAAGGAGCAACACTAGGGCAGGACCTATATTAGATTACTGCTGTATGGTTTGATTTGATAGGTGCTTGAGTCTAAGATTTCTTTCTCAGAGCCTGGCCCTTTAAAAGCTGCACAATGAAAGACAGAAATCAACAACCTTTGCTACTTGGAAAAGCTTAACCAGTTGACTACCACCTGTTATGCAAGCTAGTAAGAGCACTCAAACTATAAAAAGACAGTTGGCCAGGGGTATCAAATGACTACCCAGAAGGATTTGAATATTCTTAATGAAAGAGATTGAAAAAGCCCAGCACTTCTTATGAATATGGCTTCATTTACAGCCAATGTTTTCTTTAAAAAAGGTTGAAGGTCCATGCAGGATAGGAAATCTTCCTTAATGTTCACAGATATGTTGTGGAGACATCACTGATTGACATAAAGTCTCCTAACAAATTTTGTAGTCTCCCAGGATTTCTCAACCCTGGCAACTTTAAGAGGTGAGCACTTCAACTCCCAGAATTCCTCAGCTAGCTTGCTGGCTGAGGAATTCTGGGAGCTGAAGTCCACACCACTTAAAGTTGCTAACACTGAAAAAGCTTGCATTATCAGAACTGTGGGAAAGGAATAGGAAACTCACCTTAGCTACCTCATATAAGGAAAATCTTTACAAGATGTTTTATAGATGGCATTTCCCACCTGTAAGGCTAGCCAAAATGGGTTCAAACATCTCACCCCTATGCTGGAAATGTAAAACAGCAAAGACAAATGTGGATCAGTTTATTATGAAACCTGGGATAAATTTTACCGCTGGAGGAATTCGAAGAGGACGGTTGGGATTAAAGATGAATATTAAGATAGAAATATATGTTATTTTAGAATAAGTATTGTATATAAAACTTAGATGTATATGTAGAGATGAAGAATTGATTGTAAAAAGTGGAATAATCTGATAAGAATGTATATACTGGAATGTCACATTAAATCCAATGTTTGTTTGTGTTTAACTGTATTATAAATAAAATTGGAAAAAAAAGAAAAAGCTTGCATTATCTTGTAATTCCCTTGATTTTGATAAACATCCCTATAAAACAGGCAGATTTAAAAGGGGCATTTTTCAAAGCCTCTTTCTCTCTACCTCAGCAAGTCTGTACCACCAGAATCCTGCTCCATTAAAGAATTTTATTTTAATTCCTGGACAATTAGCATTTCTATCTCCCCGTCTCCTGTAAAACTCGCCTAAGACTGAACTGGCCTGACTGTAGCTACTGAATGTATTTCCACCAAGATTCAGAAAAATTATCAACTTATGAGCAATATCTAAAATAGATTTCTCAGAGTTTAAAAAAAATTCCTTCAACTATTTCAAACTAGTAAATGTCCAGCCACTTTGCAGGTTTTCCTACCTATTGCAGCCTTTGGTCTCCTGCCAAACATGATATATACAAACATGGTATAATAAGGTCTAATGCTTGAACAGGGAGGGGGTTGGACTAGAAGACCTCCACGGTCCCTTCCAAGTCTGTAATTTTGTTATTCTCTTAATAGGCTATAATTGTTGAATTGATAATAATGCATGACTGAACTTTATTATTGTGAAAAGTATAGTGTCATGGTTCCGACTAATGAAACACTTCAAAGAACTTCCAGGCATGTTTATCCTAAAGCCTTTATTACCAGTGTTACAAATTGATGGCACATCATGGAGGTTTATGCCAGAATCTAAATTCTTCTTGCTGGCATCTAACTTTTCTGGCTAAACCCCTCCCTTATCTTGCAGTCACAAGTCACATCTTCCAATTAGCCCAGAGGGCAGAGATTCACTTCCGTTCCTTTTCCCGGGCTTTTGTTATTTCCTCTCCCTTTTCTCTGTCATCTGAATTAACTCTAAAAATACCAGACAGTTCTGCATATTTTGTCAAAGCAAGAATATTCAATATTAGCAGCGTTGACACATAGAATACTCCCCCCATCTTTTTTTTTGTTACCTGCATGATTTTCTATAATTCAACCTTAATTCTCTTACCCACCTTTATTCTAAATTAGAAAAACTGCAGTTTTTCTTCATAGGGGAGTTTCTCTATTTTATGCCCCCCTTTTGTATCTTTTCCTGCAGAGTGGCAAAAGTCTCCCTTTGCATCTTTTTCTCATTTTGCAAAACTCATATTGGTCCTCACAAATAGGCAGAGCTCTCCTGTTATCTTACATCCTTCCAGCCAAATAAAGATGTTGGTAGCACATTCATTTCCATGCCACTGAACTGAGCATTGCCACACAGAAACGGATCAGGGGATTCCATAGGACTGAAGTGTTGGTACCAATATTGAACCAAAGGATTCCTCTGCCTTTTTTCTATTGTGGCAGACACAACGTTAAGCTCCTTCTGAAGCTCTAAGGCGCCCTCTTCCGACAGATATTCTGAAACAACCTAATCTTAATGACAACTCTATTATAGATAGCTGGGGGGACTGTTTTGACACATACACACACACACACACTTTTTCCTGAGTTTGTGAAAAATTTGGCTAGGCAGTATTATGCTGAAAACATACCAGAATAAAACTGATTAACTGTATTTCTAGCATTCTGGTTAAGTGCTGCGTCTTTGGACAAGCAAATTGTAAACCAAAAGATACCAGCAGGCATATTATATATGTTGTAATAATAATAATAATAATAATAATAATAATATAGTAAAGTTGGAAGGGACCTTGGAGGTCGTCTAGTCCAACTCCCTGCTCAGGCAGGAAATCCTATACCATTTCGGACAAATGGCTGTCCAGTCCCTTCTTAAAAACTTCCAGTGTTGGAGCATTCACTGCTCCTGGAGGCAGGTTGTTCCACTGGTTAATTGTTCTCACTGTCAGGAAGTTTCTCCTTAGTTCTAGGTTGCTTCTCTCCTTGCTTAGTTTCCACCCGTTGCTTCTTGTCCTGCTTTCAGGTGCCTTGGAAAATAGCTTGACTCCCTCTTCTTTGTGGCAGCCCCTGAGATATTGGAAGGCTGCTATCATGTCCCCCTTCGTCCTTCTCTTCATTAAACTAGACAGACGCAATTCCAGCAGCCGTTCCTTATAGGTTTTAGCCTCCAGTCCCCTAGTCCTCTTTGTTGCTCTTCTCTGCACTCTTTCTAGAGTCTCAACATCTTTTTTACATCGCGGTGACCAAAACTGGATGCAGAATTCCAAGTGTATTCACCAAAGTCTTCAGAGGTTCAAATAATTCGGTATAAAACTGCCCCAGCTACAAGGTTTTTAATTTGAAAAAAGGGGCAAAGCAAAAGAGCAAGGGAATGTAATAAATGCAACATAATTCCAATGGAGTACAGACAATCTAAGTAAAATAGTTGAATTTTATGGCAAGAGTTAAGAATATAGGTTACAAATTTTATATATAGCTATATATTTACAAACACCCCTAAATGTAATTTACGGCAGATATGATAGATCAGATTCCTGCTCTCTCTCCTGTCCTCTCTTAATAACAACCATCTCCCAGTTTTTAATTAAATTGGAGAAGTAACTCTTTATCACAAAGGCTGAGCACTACTTTCCTGGACAAAACAACAGGCACATCAGCGTCTCTTTATTCAGCAAGATCTTGAAAACATGTGAACCTTTGAACAGCGAACCAATTATTTCTGCAATTCTATCTTGGGATTCTAGGATCCCTTTTCTGAGGAAGATTTGAAAATACACTGGTCAAACTTGAACTCAGTTCTCTGAGGGCCACTTTCCCTGTCCCTTATTTTACTTCTGAAGTTGCATCAGAAAAATAAATTTTGCCTGAAATTCAATATCTCAATATTTAGTAGTTCTATTACAATTTGAATATTCCATGCACTGAGCTTAAATGTTCCTGGTCTAAATGCTAGAATTCTCAAGAATTTCCCAGCCAGTCATGTAAATCTTTAGAAGTTCTAGAAACTGAAGGAAAAAAGATGTAACAGTTGCACCCTCCAGTTCTACAGCTGGAGTCAACTTTCTCAACCTAGTAGCATCCATTGTGTGGCTACAATGCTCATTATCTTCACAATATATTTGCTCCTGAAGAATTCTATAATGCATATTTCAGCATGTTTGCACAGAACTCTGAATTTAGATGAGGCATCTAACATTTCACCCTCTAACTTCCAACGCTACCTCCCTAAGCCCATGCTGACTAACATCAAAAACTCTAACATGGGCAGATCCAGGTTAATCTACATAAATATCTAAATATAATTATATTTATCAATAAATATTAATATATATGTTTTTGTAATATATACTGTTAATATCATTTTATATTTTTACATCTGTGGTTTTACACATTTGTTATGTGCTGCCCAGAATTGCCTCGGGTAGATAGGCAACTATATAAATTTGGTAGATAAATCCATAAATTTGATTGTTAAATAAATACAGATTTCTCAGCCCTCTACAGGCTTGTTAAAACATTGCAGGACAGAGCTGTGGGGAAAATATAGCTGAGAAAATTCTGAACAAAAAACAAATCAGATACTCTGAGAAAAAAGTAGAGTCCTACATTTGAATGGGCACTCCCTATAGTTCACATCATACAGTAGATGTGGTGCATTCTCTCCAACGCATTACACCTGTCCACATTCTGCATAGATCTGCTTCTTAGTTATGAAAAATAAGAAGCAGTGTCCCTTTAAGGCAGCGTTTCTCAACGTTTGTGTGACGGCGACCCCCGTCACACGAACGTGCCGCACATGCGTGGCGCCGCCCCCCTGCACGGCGCGTATGCGCGGCGCCGCCCCCTGAGGGGGGGAAATGGCGGATCGCATTGTTTGGCGACCCCCGTAAAATGGTCGATCGACCCCAAATGGGGTCGCGACCCATAGGTTGAGAACCGCTGCTTTAAGGGAAAATACAAACAGCTGTATTTTCCAGCTGCAGAAGAGAAGTGTGGGAAAAACCTCACCATCAGATTTCAACCTTCACATCCCTGCAGCATACAAAGAAGAAGGTATCTCCATGGCCTGGCGTGGTGAAAAGGCAGCCACCCAAAAATGCCACCTATCAGCCCCAGGCTAAGAAAATAATAACCAACTATTTATGATGAAAACCGGATTTTCTCCCTCATCTTTTTTAAGCTAAATTAGCAAAACCATTAAGCATCAAACGTGTGCCAACACTAAATTAGAGGAAGGAAAACAAAGATGAGAGATGCAAACAGATCCAGCAGGAAGATCTCCAGGTGATGGTAGCCACGGTAGGCTTTGGGTAGGGGGGAAACCAGTCGAAGAGGGGGCAGCGCGGGCTGCGGAGATGGCTGCAAAAGGAGGTGAAAAGCCTAGCAGGCGCAACTAAACACGGCCTCAGCTCCCTGGAGAGAGAGGTTGCGTGCGCGAAGGTCAGCCGCTGGAACAAGCTGTCATCACGACCCAAACCTCCCCGGAAAATCCGTCGTGCATCGTCCGGGATCGCCCTCTACTCCGAGCAACCTCCTGCTCCATTCCAATAGAATAGAATAGAACTGGAAGGGGCGTTGGAGGTCTTCTAGTCCAGCCCCCTGCTCAAGCAGGAGAACCTATACCATCTCAGACAGGAGATTGTTTGGCCTCTTTTTAAAAACCTCCAGTGATGGAGCGCCCATGATTTCTAGAGGCAAGCTGTTCCACTGGTTAATTGTCCTCACTGTCACGAAGTTTCTCCTTAATTCCAGGTTGCTTCTCTCCTTGATCAGTTTCCAACCATTGTTTCTTGTCTTGCCCTCTAGTGCCTTGGAGAATAGTCTGAAGCCCTCTTCTTTGTGGCAGCTCCTCAAATACTGGAATACTGGTGGGAGAACTGCACCGCAGCAGAGGTCAGAAGGGGCCCGCCGCATTTTGGTGCCGCAATGCAAACAACGCAACGCAACGCAACGCAAAGCAATGCAACACTCCGAGCACGCAAACACCCCCTCTGCAGGGTCCCGGGCAAGCGCGCGAGGTTAATACAGAGCACGCGACGAGAGTGAGTGAGAGAGAGAGAGAGAGAGAGAGAGAGAGAGAGAGAGCGACAGATAGGCAGCCAATGAGAAGGGGCGCGCGCTCGCCCCCGCGCTCCCTTCCCCAACCCGTGAAATGGACGCCAAAGGCCTGCCTCTCCTGCAACCAATCAGAGAAGCGGACCGAGCAAGCGCCGAGGCCGACTTCCCGGACCGCGGCCACGCCCCTCGGGGTGCGCGCGGCGGGCCCAGAAGGGGGTGTGTCAGGGAACCCGGGAGAAGTAAAGGAGGGGGGGAAGGGAGCCCGATAATGGCGGCCAGGAGGAGAGAGCTCGGCGGCAGCTCTGAGGTAAAGATAAGCATTAAAAGCGACGCTCGGCCGCGTTCGGGAGGCCGGGGCGCGCCAGGGCGGCGAGGACGCCTTTTGACAGGCCCGGAGAGCACGGCGAGCGGCTGGTGCGCGCCCCTGACCTGCGCCTATGGAGGCTGCAGCGAGCGGCCCGGCCCTTGGGCGCCCGTGTCTCCGGCCTTGGTGCTGCGGGCGAGGCTTTCGCTACCACGGCCGCCTGCTTTCCCGCGCCCGGCGGGTCGCTGCGGGAGGCCGTCTGTGTCCCAATACAGAAGCACCCGCCGTGGCTGTCCAACCCCGGCCCGTTCACACCTAGCTTGACGCCGGGCTGTCGAGTCCGGTGCAGCGGTGGAGAATGAGGCCGGCCGGGGACGCTCTTCGCGGCTGCAGCCGGCCAAGCGCTTGGGAGCCACCCGCGGTGGCGGCGGCGGCGGCGGCGACCGAGGGCGAGCCCGGGGCCAAAGGTCGACGGTGGGTAGACTGCCGGGTTCGGGTCTTTAAAGGTGGCGTTGCCTTGTCCTGTTCCCCCGCTGGCCTCGGCTGAGATGTCGACCCCCCAAATGGGAGGTTTCCGGCTTCTTTCCGGTGGGCACCGGCCCGTTGCCCTCTCCTTCCGCTTGGCGGTGCAGGAGCGTTTGGTGCATCTTTGGGAGTCCCCTTTGACGAGGCCCACAGCGTAGATTAGACCGAGCCGAGCTACAGTGGGGCCTATTCCTCAATAAACGCGCCTGGGTTGCAAAGGGCTGCACTGACATCCCCCTCCAGGTTGTGAAAGAGGAAATTGGGTTCCTCGGGGGTTAATTTCATATCCCTGTTGACAATTCTCCTCCTGAACTGAGTAGGAGAATTTGGACCTTTTCCACCCAGGTGCTGCTTTTGCTTCATAGGAGTATGATATGCTTGACTTGGCCTAAGGCAGTGGTTCTCAACCTTTTTAAGGCCGTGACCCCCCAACCGGTCGTAAGTCGAGGACTACTCAACTGGTCGTAAGTCGAGGACTACTCAACTGGTGCAGCTCCGTTTGCAGAATGGGACTTTTGGCAGGCTCAGCAGGGCAGAGACAGCCTGGACAATTCCTATTGGCTTTTGAAAGCCAATAGAATTAGACTCTATTCAAGAGAGTCTATTCTATTGGCTTTCAAAAGCCAATAGAATAAAAGGGAGTAGCACAGCTAAGGAAAAGGGGGAAAAAATGGTGGACTGCGTTGTTTGGCGACCCCCGTGAAATGGTCATTCGACCCCAAATGGGGTCCCGACCCACAGGTTGAGAACCACTGGCCTAAGGTCAGCCTGACAGAGAGTTCAGCTGAGCAGTGGGATCAAGTCAGTTGGGGGGAGTTGAATAATTTTGCCCCTAAGAAGATATTTCCATAACAACTATAAGCCTGCATTGTTATCTTTAGAATGTGGTGGGTAAAATTCTAGCCAACCCTACTAGAATGTTCAGAACTGAGCAAAGGTACCAGCAAGGAAGTTGATATTTTGTCCGTTAGATAAATATATGCAGAAAATATGTTTTGCTGCTGCACAGATTGACCCAGTTTATTTACACTTTTATTTTAAAAATGGGTTTATGAAGATAAGTGAAAGTTAAATGGGGAAGGGAATGAGTAGAAGCAGAGCCATACATTAAAATTGTCCTGATGTATTTCTGTAACTTTCAGTGGCTGTGAAAAGCTATTTGAATAGCTATGAATTATCCAACACAGCTCTCTGCTCAAATATGCTATGTGTATAATACATTCTCCTTTTTTTCTGCCATTGGAGGATATTTAACAGCATTCCTTGTTTCATTTGATTATTGTGATCTCAGCATTGTTTTCCTACTGCTATAAGAAAAAGATAGCTAAAACATATCCTCCCCTATACTGAGCTTTATTCAATCTTATTCATTTCATAGAAAAAAACAGGGTGCCCATTTCTGGATTGTTAAAGTATATATGCCTTTGTTTTATACTTTCATGCATCTTTATATGACTTTCTTAATGTTGCTGAGTATTTTGTTTGTAATATTTTTACATATTATCAAATGTTAAAGACTAACAGAAGTATATTCGTATCAGCATTATTTACTGTCCTACTGGGGGGTACCAGTAGCAAAGTGGAGTACCAGTAATGAGGTTTTGTTTGTTATTCATACTGCATTTTAGAATATAAAGGTTTTTCAAGGTGGCTTGCAAAATATGAAAAAAATGGTAGAAACATTTAAAGTTAGCCATAAATAGCAGCATTTATTACATTTTTAAACTATAGTTACTGCATCAGTAAAACTCCAGATATGTTTTCTACAGTGAGATAGTTCTTAGCACCAGAATTGTTTTCTCCTGTTCTCTGAAATGATAGATTATACTTGCAGCCAGGTGAGCTATGTTAGGCCTTGACAAGTTCATAAAGCTGCAAAAAGATTATCAAATAAGCTTATACCAAACTGCTTAAGACTTTCATTCTAACAGCTAGCAGTTGAATAGATACATTATATTATATGACTGAATTCATATGTCATGTTAAATAATAGTTTCTTGACTAAACTAATTGCTTCAAATGTGCAAAATGTTAAGCAATAAATCATGCGTTATTTTGTCAGCTACAGTGACTGGATTAACAAAAACTCCATTTTATCTTGTGTGAAAACAAAAATCAGCTATATTTTTTGTTTTTATTTCCATAGACACCTTGACCTTGAAGATGGTGAGTAGCCAGCCAAAATACGATCTAATAAGAGAGGTTGGTCATGGCAGCTATGGTGTGGTATATGAAGCAGTTGTAAGGAAAACCTCTGCGCGTGTTGCAGTGAAGAAAATTCGATGTCATGCTCCAGAGAATGTAGAATTAGCCTTGCGTGAGTTCTGGGCACTTAGTAGTATTAAAAGCCAACACCCAAATGTAATCCACTTGGAGGAATGCATATTGCAAAAAGACGGCATGGTTCAGAAGATGTCCCATGGTTCCAGTTCTTCACTTTATTTACAGGTAATAAAGTTGTAAATAATGAAAGAGACATTGCATTAAAGGTAAAAAAAAAAAAAGTCAGCTATTTGATTACCAAACAGTGAAATAGAGATTGCCATTCCTTATAAATACGGGAAAGCAAATATGTTTGCTTTTCTGTATTTGATATAGTTTTAGATATTTCAAAAATCTTGTCACTAAGCAACATGAACCTTCAGGGAAACAACAGAGTACACTTCCACTGAGGAACATTGGAAGCCAGGACATTCAGTTAATTGTCTCTAAGTGCTTGTTTAAGCAGAAATGTGGTTATTTATCTTGGGTAAATAATTTTTGTAGCATTGTAAGGAAAAATTGTTCCCATTGGGAAAAGGTGCATTAATAATTCTTTTAATGTGAGACCACTTTAAAAAAAAAAGAAATAGCTTGATCAACTCTAATGAAATTTATTTTGTTCTTTGAACTCAATTATATATTGAGATTAATAAGATCAAAAATAAATGCTATTAAAATAATATATTAGAAGTCTCTTCTTAAAATGCCAACGTCAAGTTCTTGTCAGGTTAATTGTCCTCCCCATCCAGTATGCTACAAAATTATGAAAGTCTATGAAAACAAATTAGTTTTCTTTTTATGCCGGATTTATTTTTAAGCAGATTACCAAAAGACCTGCTCAGCAATATATATTTCATTAATGGAATATAGAAATACACTTGGGACATTTAAAATTAACTTTGAAAATTAAAAGCTAAAGCCTTTTGTTTTGTAGCTGTGCTATTTTATTGTTTTTTCAGGTTAGTCTGGTCACAGTTACACAAATAAAGAGTTGTGCTCAGTGGTCCATTAAGTAAGTTTTATTACCAAGAGTTAAATTAACATTTGGCATTTATGTTCATAATGGTAATCTATGATATCTACCTATAGTTTGTAGTGTTTATCATTTAACATGGACAATTATGGTTTATTAAGCTATAAAGGTTTGGTTTACACAACAGCAATAAACCATCACTTATAAGCCGTAAGGATTTAATAATAATAATAATAATAATAATGAAGTTAGCCCAAGCCAAACTCATAACATTTTGGATTAGCATAATATGTAAACACAGTTTTAGCTGACAAATCAGAAATGAAAGAGTAGTTTGGATTAGTTTTATAAACCACATATAGGCATTTGCAGGAGAGAATGAAATGATGTAATTCATATAATTTTTCTAGTGCATCCAGACATAAATGATGTAAGAGAATCCCTTACACTAAAGAACAGAAAATTCTGTTGAGCAAATGGAAAATGATATTAAATGAACATAGTTCCAAACTATGATTTCCTTTTTTGTTTAGAAGCCAGCATTTTCCTAGATTCGGGGCCCTTGGATAGTCATTCATGCCTTGATACCTCATGGTTTGATTAATGTGCTGTACATTGGGATTTGAATCATGTATGTTCAATATATACCTGAAATATCTTTGTGTTGTAGCTTGTAGAGACCTCCTTGAAAGGTGAAATTGCCTTTGATCCCAGAAGTGCCTACTATCTTTGGTTTGTGATGGATTTTTGTGATGGAGGTGATATGAATGAATACCTCCTATCCCGAAAGCCCAGCCGTAAGACCAACACTAGTTTTATGCTTCAGCTCAGCAGCGCCCTGGCTTTTCTGCACAAAAATCAGATCATTCACCGTGACCTCAAGCCTGACAACATCTTGATCTCTCAAAGCAGGATGGATGCTAGTGACTTGGAACCTACTTTGAAAGTAGCAGACTTTGGCCTAAGCAAGGTTTGTTCAGCATCAGGACAAAATCCTGAAGAGCCTGTGAATGTAAATAAATGTTTTCTGTCTACAGCTTGTGGCACAGACTTCTACATGGCTCCTGAAGTTTGGGAAGGTCATTACACTGCCAAAGCAGACATTTTTGCATTGGGGATTATAATCTGGGCAATGTTAGAAAGGATCACTTTCATAGACACAGAGACGAAGAAAGAACTCTTGGGCAGTTACGTGAAACAAGGGACTGAGATTGTACCCGTTGGAGAGGCATTGCTGGAAAATCCAAAAATGGAACTACTCATACCTGTTAAGAAAAAGAAAATGAACGCTTGCATGAAACAGCTGATTAAGGAAATGCTTTCTGCTAACCCACAAGACCGGCCAGATGCTTTTGAACTAGAACTCCGGTTAGTCAAAATTGCTTTTAAAGACAGCAGTTGGGACACGTGACCTGTGAAGAAGTACTTTGCCTTTTTGGCAGGAATGTGTATAACAATGGTGCAGCATTTTAAAGAAGCAAAAAAACCAGACTAATTCACCTTTTAAGTGTCAGGGTTCCATATCTTTTCCCCACTGCATTTCTCTTTATTTTTGTAAGCTAAGCAAAAGGTTGTTCTTGTTTCAGTATCCAAATATGTATATTCCCAAACTACATCTATAACAAGCTTTCCATCTTGTCAGGACAATTAACAAGTTAGGCAATGGTTTTCTAGAAATACTTTATGGAATATTTCAAACATTCCAATTTCTTACTGTAGAATCTTGAATGTCCTTGAAGGAGAAGACTTGCGTGCTGGTAATGCAAATCATCAGTCAACTTTGTAGAGTAAATGTGTATATATTTATGTCACTATGGGTGATGTAACCCCTTCCAGTATGGAAAAGATATGTCCCAAATTTATAGAATTCATAGAATTGAATGATTGTGACACATTCTTTGATACGCCAGTTTCTGTGTCCATTCCTTTTTCTTCCCCATAAAACAATGTGATGAGACAAATTGAGGTCTACAATATGATGCACAAGAAACCTCTGATTCAAGCACTGTAGGAAAAATTTTAGTTTTGAAGATTGCGTTTGTTCGGAAGGTTGTATTAAATATGCTGATGGCTCATTCCAGTTGAGGTGCCAACACTTTGCCGTGATACATTTAGCTATATTTTTCAAGAATAACCAAATGATTATTTGGTAGACCCACAGTTACTGGTCACACCTATATTTTGTATTTGATTTTCAGTCTTATTTTAATTCAGGATTTTTTAAAAACTAGCTTTGTTTTTTTTTAAAAAGGAAGATTTTTCTGAAAATCTTCAACTATGGTACCCTCAAGATTTAGTTTGTTGTCTGGCTGAGATCCATTACTTCTGTTCCCCATACAGTTTGGGTGAAAATTATAGAAAGTTGGCCACTGTTTTCCTAACACATGTACAGACAGAGGCACGTATAAGTAGTTGAACCAGAAGCCTAAATGTTCATTCCGCTATTGTTGTGCCATACTGATGGTCCATTAGTACTGTCGTCACTGTACTGGATCATAACTGGAGCCTGTACTGCTAAAGTGAATCTTTCCCTGTTTTTGTTTTCCTCTGAAGCACTCAGCAACCTGCTTCTCTTCCAAGTTACTGACTTGCAGGTTGCAGCATTTTGTTCATACATACAATTAAAAAGAATTGCAAACCTGGTGCAAATGAAAACTCAATTTATGAGTAAATTGAGAGGACATAGTGTATTATATGTCTTCATTTTGTTGTCAAGAACTTTTTATTGTACAGGTTGAAACTGTCCTGGTGCCATCGGCTACAGCACAGAAACCAGAAAGTGAATTGCCCTATGTTTTCTTACAAGAAGCACTGTAGAAATTATATTTTAAAATCCTTGTTTGATATGCCTAGAATCTGAAAAGTAGATAAGAAAAGGTATTTGTTTATTCCTTAGCTGCTATGTCCACATTAAACAAGGGGACATTCAAGGGAATATATTTCTAAAACTTGAAAAATACATGTTTTTTTTGTTCAGTGTAGTTATCAGTCATGTAGTATAATCCTTTGCTTGCTAATAGGAAGGAAGTCTCACAGAGTTTAGTGAGGTAAGTGTGCATAGGATTGTTAGTTTAATAAGTATGCATAGGATTGTTACTTTAATAATTGATACAGTTTTGGAAAAAATCAAATTAAAAATCTTCGCTAAAATAACATTTAAAGAAATGTCACATTAACACAGATATATTTTAAGAGAATTTCAATGGGATAGCATATGTCTGGCTTGCAGTGCTAAATTGTTTTAGCTGAAGATCCAGGTAATGTCCGTCCTTTAACTGAGAGTATAAGACAAGGGCTCAACTTACATACTTTTAGAATATCAGTGTTTCAAAGTAAACAAACGTCTTCATTCTTTAAAGCACCATTTGTGCCTTTAGAGACAAGATTGCATTGCATATAGGATGACTTCTGTGGTTATCCTGTGCTTAATGACATTGTATCTCCCATCAGCTGAACAATTACATAATATTTGTGTTAAACAGAAAGAATATGAGTGCAGGATCTTGACAGTCCTTGTGTATTAGAAAAACCAGGAACTCTCAGTCATATATGTCCTAACTAGTCTGATTACTACATACAGTTTCTTGGCACTTAACAAGTCTTTCAGGTTTTGGATATATTATTTGGTGTACCTTTTAGTGCTGTACAGAATCTACAAATAGAGTGAATTACAATATTGCCCAGTAACACAGTTAATTTTAAAAGTGCACTTGTTTCTTATTTTAAAAGTTGGGGAAACTTCCCTGGTCACTTCTATTCATGGTGCTTAGTATGTTGGCATTGAATGCCAACTTGATTGTTCCATTTATTACCTACTGAATAATTATCCCTTAAAATCTCTGTGTGATTTTTGTTGTTGCTTGTGTTTGGTTTGATTTCCTGTAAGTCTTTGAAACCAATAGTAGCAGTTACAGAACAATCCACCAGCGTAACATAAAAGAAAAAAAAAAACTCATCAGCACTTCAAAAGAGAGGAGTTTCAAAGCCTTCTCTAAATTGTAAATTTTATTTTGTGAAAAATTTATTAAGGGAGAAATTATTGTGTAATTTATTGAGTTCATGACTTTTTTTAAAAAAAATAAAAGTCTGAATTGACCCATGAATTGTAATATGATTTTTTTTGTTCTTATTAGCTAAGTGAATTATATTTTGTTAACTTTTCCAGGATAGAATTTTACTGTGTGGTGAAGACAGACAGACAGACATGTTTTTTTGAGCAAGGAGTTGAGTTTGAGCGAATGTTGACATCTCTTTCATTGTTATGTCTAGAAGCAGTTTTGAAAAATGACAACTGGTTCACATGGCCTATTTTAGGAGTCAATAAAAACAATAGATGGACAGTTTTGTCAATTGAAGTACAGAACATCTGGATATTATCTGCAAGCTTGGCTTCATCCTTAAATCTCATCTGTTTTTGTTAGGATTACTGTTCTGCTTCTTAAATACTTGTTCTTCAAGTAATGTCCTAATTCAAGCATCAACAGGCACAAAGCTTAATCTGATTGTCTGTTCAGGTTCAGCTAAAGCAACATAGATTCTCTGATAGTAGTTCTATTGGACATGCTTGGCTATAAAACATTGATGAATAATTTTGTTTATTGTTCATTTCTGTGAAAGAAGTACAGAGCCTAATGTACACACCCTGATTTGCAACACAGTTCCCAGAAATCAAGTTGTGTCTATGACTTAGGAGTATATTTTGGCTGATAAAATCAACACTCCCTACTTCTGGATTGGAAAACAGATCTGACCATACTCATTTATTCTTTAGCAATTTTATATTAAAATTATTCTAATGTACCCTATATGAGACTCTCCTGGAAAATGTTTCAAATCTTTTGATAGAGAAAAACGTGGTGGTTCCATTTGTTTGTGCTGGATCTCATTTCCTTAAATTGTTTGTTTAGAAATTTTATTTGCTGCCCATCTCGTATCCAACATCTCTGGGCATAATGTTTTTAATGTTTTAAAACATAAATCATTAAAAAAGGAAAGATATTAAAATTGACAGTCATGGCACACATCAGATACCGGTAAAACCATTCATAATTATGAACCATTAAAACCAGATGGGAAAGGCAGGAGCTGGACTCACAGGGTGGGAAGGTGGGATTTTGTTGTTAGTTGCGAAGTCGTGTCCGACCCATCGTGACCCCATGGACAACATTCCTCCAGGCCTCCCTGTCCTCTACCATCTTCTGGAGTCCATTTAAGCTCACGCCTCCTGCTTCAGTGACTCCATCCAGCCACCTCATTCTCTGTCGTCCCCTTCTTCTCTTGCCCTCCATCTTTCCCAGCATTAGGCTCTTCTCCAGTGAGTCCTTCCTTCTCATTAGGTGGCCAAAGTACTTGAGTTTCAACTTCAGGATCTGGCCTTCTAAAGAGCAGTCGGGGTTGATCTCCTCTAGGATTGACCGGTTTGATCGCCTTCCAGTCCAGGGGACTCACAGGAGTCTTCTCCAGCACCAGAGTTCAAAGGCCTCGATTCTGGAGGTGGAATTAGGTTTTAATTAATCAACTACTTCCCATATGAAGCTCCCCCGTTGGGTCCCCAAGCCATCCAGCAGAGCCAGGTCTTGAGGGTCTTTGGAAACGACAGGAGTGTGGGAGCCAATCTCACCTCTGGGATTGTTCCAGAGAGCAGGAACAATTATTATTTTTTAATAAATATTAAATATTTTATTAATAAATTAATAAAACAATTATTTTCAATCATAATTGAAAACTGCTCTGGCTGCTGATGCAGTTCCATGTGACAGTCAATATGCTGATTTTTTGTTCTGTAAGGCAGAATGCAGAATGAAATATCTCCTCTGCTAAGGCTTATTTGCGGTCACAGTTCAGCTATTTTAAGAAGGCCTTGGGGAATAATACCTGGGTACTAATGATGCAATGTTGTGCCTACTTAACTAGGATAAATTCCACAGTATAAAACGTAATAAGAGTTGCTCCTGGACAGATCTATAGAAAATAGTCCTGTAAATGTCCTGCAGAAAAAAATATTTTTGCTATTCCAAATAGTATTTTAAAATGCTATTTGGTGTAAATGGATCTGGTTATAGCTTTATCATGAAGCGTACAGTGCATGCATTTTGCTGATTTAATCTTGTTCCAGTCTCAGTTATGTTTCCCAAGGAGAAAACAATATTCCAGCTCCAAGTGCAAATACTCTTGGCTGGGGATCATCTGAATGGAGCTGGCACAATTCACTTTAGAAACTTGGGAGAATTTATAAATAAGTAAATTCCTTCCATAGAACTGAAAACTAGCTCCTTGCAGATCAGGTCTCAAGAATTTATGCTTATGCTGCCTCGATCTACTTGCCCCTGCCCTAACTTTTGTGTGCTTATCTACACCTGTGGATAAGGAGATGCAGCTTTGTGTGGCAGTGTGTAGAAATTCACAGTCACTTTCGATTTGTTTGTTTTCTGAGAATGTTTCAAATGGTGCTCTTCCCCATGAATCAGCCAATGAGAGCTTCTGTCTGAAACTGCAGCCTAATGATAGACCGTTGCCTGGTGCGGTTAGCTAGATAAATTTTTCATAGAGGAAGCTAAGCAACATCTGAGGTTTCTGTCCTTTGAATGTTTTCCGTATGAAAAATCACACTGTTCAGTTCAAAATCCTGTTGAAGATACCTGCCCAATTTGTCTTTATTAAACACATATTAGGTTTGTGTTTTGAATCTTATAAAAAGTGTAAGTTTTCTTTTTTAAAAAAAAATTGCATATGCTGGTAGAGCATCTAGCCGACCCTGTCTGAAAAAAAACTACAGCAAGATAAGACTTGGTTAGTATTGGGGATATACCAGAAAATTTCAGTTTAGTATTTAAGGCTAGCAAAAAATACTAGGGTTGAAGGCTAGACTAGATAGTACTGTAAGAAAAATATTTTGGAAGAAGACAAAAGGCCAAAAATTTCCATAATGTTACTAAGAAAACTACAAGGAGTTTTCTGGATGAGTTTAATCTTTTGTAAATAGCTTCTCTAACCTGGATGGTTCATTGTAATCATAGTTTATTAATCCACAATGTTCTAAGCCATATAATCACAGTGACTGGGTTCAAATCCAAACAAATAACGTTATAACTTAAGATGATATGTAGACAGCTTTGTGCAATCCTCTGTTGAAATCTGTTGCGTCCGTAATCAAATCTAGGGTCTATTTCCTGGAGATCTTTATACATAGCTTGCTTTCCCATGCCTACGTTATAACGCTACCTGTGAGCCAGTATTTTGACAAGCTATATTGTCATTCCTTTTAAAAACAACAACAACAAAAAAACATTTTCTCCACCAAGATAACTGCAACATCACAAGGCACTGAGAAATATTGATGTTCCTCAGAATTCTTCAGGCTGGACAACCTATAAAATAAATAGACCAGTAACCAAATCAAATCAATTATTTTCTAGACATGATAAAAAAAAGTGAGGTTTTTGCTTTTCAAGATGGCATGTTAAGCAGGTTGGGTTAATGCAAAAACTGGAGGAGGAGGAGGAGGAGGAGGAGGAGGAGGAGGAGGAGGAGGAGGAGGAGGAGGAGGAGGAGGAGGAGGAGGATTCAAAAGTAAAGGTTTCATAATGTTATGAGTTGAGCAATTCTGGCTAGAAATGCTCAGGATAATAGCAACTGGGAATTGTTGCAGTACCTTTTATACCCGCTAGGTGGTACATTTCCCTAGAATTTGTTTCAAATTGTATTGCTCTTGACTTGATCTCCAACTGCATTCAATCTATACTCTCACCTGAAGGACAGATGTGATCCGTTAATAATAAGTGCATAATCAAAACAAGCGCCATATCCCAGAATGCTCAGAGGCACCTATTCTTAAATCTGACATTCATGTCATTGCTGTACCACTCTTGTTGGGGAATCTTAACTTTCAGAAAAAACAATGGACTACATATTTGGCAAGCAGGAAATCTATTTCCTAATCCTGCTCAGGCTCACTTCCTGAGAAAGGCTGAGTAAACGCCTGAAGGGAAGCTGTTTCCCACAGAAGCGATTAATTCCCTTTTCCAGAGTCACCTGACCCTTGTGTCAAAGTAATAGTAACAGGGGAAAGGGTTTATATCCTTTCAGTAATGGCTGGCTGGACTTATGGCACCTATGAAGATACAGCTTGTCCAGGGGTAGGCAACCTTGGCTCTTTTATCACTGGTGGACTTCAGCTCCCAGAATTCCTGAGCCAGCCATGCTGAGGGGAAAGTGAGAGGTTTCCAAGCTGAGCCATGCTGGCTCAGGAATTCTGGGAGTTGAAGTCCACCAGTCATAAAAGAGCCAAGGTTGTCTACCCCTGAGATAGTCCTTGACTTACAGTCACAATTGGGACCGGAATTTCTATTGCTAAACAAGGAAGTTGTTAAGCGAATCATGCCTGATTTTATGACCTTTTTTGCCACAGTTGTTAAGTGAATCACTGCAGTCGTTAAATGAATCATGGAACCCAGCTTCCCCATTGACATTACTTGTCGGAAGATGGCTGGGAAGGTCACAGATGGCAGTCATGTGACCTTGGAATGCTGCAACTATCCTAAATATATGCCGGATGCCAAATGTCTGAATTTTGATCACGTGCTCATGGGCATGCTGCAATGGTTTGTAAGTTCAAGGACCAGTTGTAAATCCCTTTGCCACTGTAACTTTGAACAATCCCTAAATCAGTGTTTCTCAACCTTGACAATTTTAAGGCATGTGGACTTCAACTCCCAGAATTCCACAGCCAGCAATGCTGGCTGTGGAATTCTGGGAGTTGAAGTCCACATGCCTTAAAATTGTCAAGGTTGAGAAACACTGCCCTAAATGAATGCTTGTAAGTCAATGGGATTGTAAAGACTATGATGATAGCTGAATCTCTTTCCAATCCCCTTGCCTTTAACTCAGAGCTATACTCAAGACACAATTAAGCAACATAATTTGCTGCTATCTGATACAATGAGATGACCAACGGTGATCTATCCGATACAATGAGATGACCAACTTTAAGACCTGTGGACTTCAACTCCCAGAATTCATCAGCCAGGCTGAGGAATTCTGGGAGTTGAAGTCCACAAGTCTTAAAAGTTGCCAAGTTTGAAGACCTCTGGTTTAGATGTTTTTTTAAAAAGTATTAAGCCCATTAATATAAGACTGGGTGGCAATATTATTTCTCCTGAATCAAAAGTAACATGCCTTAAATAACAGCTGCTTCAGATCATGGGTGGAACGGGACTGTTGCATTGCCCTGTTGAGGTTCTCCCTCTTTAACTGACTGGTCATTGTATGCCAGAGAATATTGGGATAGGCCAGCTGTGCTTTTAGTCTATTCCAGTGGTTCTCAACCTTTTTAATGCCGCGACCCCCAACCGGTCGTAAGTCGAGGACTACTCAACCGGTCGTAAGTCGAGGACTACTCAACTGGTGCAGCACCGTTTCAGAATGGGACTTTTGGCAGGCTCAGTAGGGCAGAGACAGCCTGGACAATTCCTATTGGCTTTTGAAAGCCAATAGAATTAGACTCTGTTCAAGAGAGTCTATTCTATTGGCTTTCAAAAGCCAATAGAATAAAAGGGAGTAGCACAGCTAAGGAAAAGGGGAAAAAAATGGCGGACTGTGTTGTTTGGCGACCCCCGTGAAATGGTCGTTCGACCCCAAATGGGGTCCCGACCCACAGGTTGAGAACCACTGGTCTATTCAAAGTACAGTATGTTTTGTATAAGCAGCGTCTCTGACCAGACTCTATTTCTGAAAATTTTCTTATCTTCATATTGGAGATAGGCTCATTTCTCTTTGATTGCTATATAATAATTCACGGTGGGAATGAGCTGTAAGAGGGGACTAGATGACACCATGGCTTAGCTTTCCTGTCTAATTTGGAAAGCATATTAAATGGGGGGGGGGACAGAAATTCAACAGTGTTAGTTCACAATATCCCTTGCTTATGGGTATGGTGCTTGGCAAGAATTCTAAGAGAAACACTACATATCCTGCCATTTGTCTCCAAAACTGCCCTGGGATAAAATTTCCTTTGTTGTTATTATAACATAAATTTGGCACTTGGCTTTCCAGTGTAGACAAATTATCAGAGACTGAACATTTCACATTGGATTTTCTAGATTGAGGCTTTCTCTGTGCTATGACCTCTTGAATGCATCATACAATTGGGGGGGGGGGAGAGTGGTTTGATGACTAAACACAGTGTCCCAAAATAATAAATTTCTTTTAAAAATGGAAAAACAAGTTTCCAGTGTTTAAAATTCCACAGGTCACCCTGCAAGTGATTCTTTGATTCCAGGAATTGACAACTCAGAATCATCACAAGAGTATGACAAATAAATGAAATAATATTATGAGGCAGCTATACAAGTGTGCAACACAGGTAGCCTTCGATTTACGACCACAGCTGAGCCTAAAATTTCCATGGCTAAGACAGTCGTTAAGTGAATATCACCCCATTTTACACCTTTTTTTCCACAGTCATTAAATGAATCGCACGGTCATTAAGCAAATCTGGCTTCTCCCAATGACTTTGCTTGTTAGAAGCCAGCTAAGAAGTTTACAAAAGGTGATCACATGACCCCAGGACACTGCAAGTGCTATAAATACATGCTAGTTGCCCAGTGCCCAAATTTTAAATCAGGTGACTATGGGGATGCTACAACAGTTGTAGGTATGAAAACCAGTCATAAGAGACTTTTTTCAGTGCTGTTGTAAGTTCGAACTAAGCAAATGGTTGTAAATCAAGGACTGCCTGCAGATACCTAGGTAGGTAAGACAACTGTTTTAATTCAGCTTCTAAATTCTTTATAGATAAGGCAGGAAAATATGAGGACATTTTACAGAATTCAAGGACTTAAACCAGTGGTTCTCAACCTTTTTAATGCCGGTCGTAAGTTGAGGACTACTCAACCGGTCATAAGTCGAGGACTACTCAACTGGTGCAGCACCATTTGCAGAATGGGACTTTTGGCGGGGTCAGCAGGGCAGAGACAGCCTGGACAATTCCTATTGGCTTTTGAGTCAGAATTAGACTCTATTCAAGAGAGTCTATTCTATTGGCTTTCAAAAGCCAATAGAATAAAAGGGAGTAGCACAGCTAAGGAAAAGGGGGAAAAAATGGCGGACTGCGTTGTTTGGCGATCTCCGTGAAATGGTCATTCGACCCCAAATGGGGTCCCGACCCACAGGTTGAGAACCCCTGACTTAAACTGTTCCCTGAAGGGATTTAGAAGGGACTAAGTCTTAAAGTTTGGAGACTCCTGCTCTAGATCTAGAAGCAAAGTTTCCCAACCTTAGCAACTTTAAGACATGTGGACTTCATCTCCCAGAATTCCTCAGTATGACTGGCTGGGGAATTCTGGGAGTTGACGTTCACACATCTTAAAGTGGTCAAGGTTGAGAAACTTCGCTCTAGAGACTTAGACTTATACTTCAACCCATCCCTTAAATCCCTTTCTATGGCATTCACAGTACTGCAAATTGTTACTCTGTTCTGCCTCTGTTAGTCTTTGCTCTTCCCAAAATAACATGAAAAATGACTGGGAACTGAGATGATTCACATCAAAAGAGTTCTCAGAAACAAGTTATTTAAAATTCTTGTTTACACTTCTCTGGCTGGCCACTGTGTCACTTCCAGACTTAGTTTTGTTTGCTTGCTGTGGAAAAGCTCATTTCCCTTTCAATGGTTTTCTTCCTGAACTGTGGTTTTACAGCTTTTGCGCTGGAGAGCAGCCACCTTGAAGGAAAATGTGAGTGAAGATCTCAGAGGTACCCAGATGGAGATCACCCTCCATTTTTAACCCTGCAACAGTCACCTGGTGATATAGGCCAGTGATGGCGAATCTATGGCACACGTGCCAGAGGTGGCACTCAGAGCCCTCTCTGTGGGCACATCTGCCACCACCCTAGCTCGCGCAGGTCCATTAGGCCACTGCTGGCACCCGGAGCGGCAGCCCCACCCAGCACAAAGGAGGCGAAGGAGCTGGCTAGCAAACTCGAGTAGAGGTGGTAGAGCACGCCCCCATGCGCTCGCTGGCCTCTGTGTACAGGGGCTGATGGTGTCAGGCAGCAGTCGCCTCTGCCCCGCCTTGCCCCACAGCAATGGCACCCCTGCCTCACCCCGCAGGATGAGCCTCCTGCCCACCACCCCACCCACCAGAGACCCCCTGGATCTCCCCCAATCCTGCCCAGCCCCCACAGGTGTCCCCCCACAAGCAACATCAAGGTGGCCATGCCCACCCCGGCCATGCCCACTTCGTCTGCCATGACCATTGCAGCCATGACCACCCAGTGGGCCACGCACCCCCCCACCCCAGAAGGGCACCACAATGCTGATGCGGCCCTGGCACTTTGCAATAAATAAGTGGGTTTTGGGTTGCAGTTTGGGCACTTAGTCTCTAAAAGATTCACCATCACTGATATAGGCTGACCGAAAGAGTGATGGCCCCAAAGGAGATTCTGTCCTTATTAACATCTTAATTGCTGAACTACTCTCTGAGGGAGATGGCAGGGTCTCCACATTTGATGAATTCATTTCATATTTATAAAACCTGCATGACAATCCCACAAATCAAGCCAGAGGAGACTCTGTTTTGTGATTGCTGTGTCTTGTTGTCTTAAATATTTCTCACTGTTCTGGGCCTCCCTCTTTACGATCCCCCAAGTATGTTATTTTCCAAGTGGCTGCTGTCTGCTCCCCCTGTGGAATCCGTGTTGTTGCA
Source organism: Crotalus tigris (assembly GCF_016545835.1). Taxonomy (NCBI): domain Eukaryota; kingdom Metazoa; phylum Chordata; class Lepidosauria; order Squamata; family Viperidae; genus Crotalus; species Crotalus tigris. Next base: position 129,742 of record NW_024097256.1, on the reverse strand, counting down.
TATGGGTGGGAAAGCAAGGAAAAACGTCCTTTCCATTTCTCTAAAAAAAGAAACAGCATTCTGTGCAATAGAAGATTAGCCACAAAAATAACCTCTCTAGATTTCTCTTGTGGCTTCCTGCAATTTAAATCTCCTCAGGAAAGATTGTGACCCAAACTTCCTCTTGGCTGTGTAGGCAGTGAGAATAAGGATGTTCCAGCTTTTAACTCTGTTAGTGCCAAACAAAGATTACCACTCAATGTATGCATGGGATCAACTGCATGCTGCTCCATTAAAATCCTTGACTTTCTCTAACCTGATGCTTTCCATTTGGGTTGGATTCCTATTCGTGGTAGGATAGATGTAAATACAGACTTCTCTAGTCAGTTTGGGGAAGGTTGTGTGTTGTGCCATCCCATAATATATGTTTGTTTTTAAGATGTCACAAGAATGTGTTGGTTTTGTGGCAATCAAGGGCACTTCCTCATTAGGATCTTTCTGTCAGTTTTGAGTCAGCTCAAGCGTGTCTAATCATACCTCATTGACAGTCTGGTAGCAAAGTCAGTTTAGGATCTGGTTCAGCTGTAGCATATTTAAACTAGCAGCCAATTTGGTTTTTCAGCTTGAAATATTGCATTTCTGTAGAGTAGGGGTCCTCAACCTTGGCAACTTTAAGACATGTGGACTTCAAAGCTGGCTGAGGAATTCTGTGAATTGAAGTCCACAAGTCTTAAAGTTGCCAAGGTTGAGGACCCCTGCTGTAGATGTTGTGAACACTGTTCTCCTGGTGGTGGGAACACTTGCCTCAACCTACCATCTGGCTCTTTTCATTTCTCCCTGATAGAAATTCAGCTGTCCTTTTTAAATGCAAGGAAGAAATGGTGCCTTGGCAGCTTTGCATCATCTCCTCATAGCGATTGATTGTTATTTGAGGAAATCATCAAGCAGACACACAACAGGAATTAAAACTGTAGTACAGTGATGGCGAACCTTTTAGAGACCGAGGGCCCAAACTGCAACCCAAAACACACTTATGCATCATCGGGAGCCAGGTGGGTGTGGCCCATTGGCTGGGCGTGGCTGCGGTGGTAACGGCAGACTGGGTGGGACTAAAAAGTTCAATGAATCAATTCCAACTTCGGAAGATTTTTTTTCCTGCAAGAAGTTGAAATTGACTGATTGATTGAACCTTTTTTTTTTTTTTTGCACATGGCACTGGAGGTCTAAAGCGAAAAGGTTTTATAAAAACCAGCTGAAGGCCTAGGACTGGGGCGACGGCGCGCATGCCCACAGAGAGGGCTCTGAGTGCCGCCTCTGGCACCCGTGCCATAGGTTCGTCACCACTGCTATAGCATATCGGGGCAGGGTATTGTCTGAATGTTGTTCTTTGCACTTTCATATTGACCAGCTGGACAGAATTAACCAATAATATCCCCCACCTATCCAAGTAAGTAGACCTTGTCTATGGAGATTCTCAGTCATCCAGGTCATGATTGTCCCAAAGGTGCTTTTCAAAAGGTCACTGGATTTTCTTGGGCTTTTCCTTGAAAATCTTTTGCTTCTCATTCTTGGATCTTTATATCAAAGTACTTTTGAGGGGTATGGAAGTGCCTTGATATGGTGGGTTGATCTCCTTAGAAATCAAAGACATTAAGTAAATTCATGGGTTTCATGAACACAAGAGGTCTTCAAATCAAAGTAGATAGTCTTCTGTTGATGTAGCCCCAGATTTGCATTTTCTAAACTGAGCAGAGCTTAGACTACTAGATAATCTGCAGCAAACCATTCATTCCATGATCCTGTTATTGCAGGAAAGTTCCATAAATAGAAATTTTAAAATATGGAATAGTTTGTTGTACTCCATTTTGGTGTAGTGGTTAAAGCCCCAGGCTACAGATCATGAATTATAGCTGCCTTAGGCACAAAGCAAGCTGGATGTCTTGGGTCAGTCATTCTCTCAGCCCTTGGAAGAAGGCAATGGCAAACCACTTCATGCAGTTATCTTAACAAAAAAAAACCACAGGGACTAATCCACACAGTGGTCAGGAGTCAACAATGAGTAGTGGTATGTATTGATAGTTTGTAAACTTTTTTTGTTCTTTGTATTGTTGTTCCTTTTTGTGTTTTGATTTTCTCCCCATGTTTGTGCTTTTTTTAAACATGTTAAAATTAAATAACAGCAGTGATCTATTTTTTTCCTTGTCCAAATTCCCAATGGTTGGGTCCCTTAGCATTAAGCCTATTTTGTTACTTAACCTTTGCCCAAATGTCTTTTCCCCCAGTGCCAGTTTTGAGGACTAAAATTCTGTACCCTTACTAACATACAAGCTACATCATGCTCAAATGTAACCATATTATTTTGGCCTTTGAGACAAGAAAGAAAGAAAAAAAACTACCTAGGCCAGGGGTAGGCAACCTTGGCTCTTTTATGACTGGTGGACTTCAACTCCTAGAATTCCTGAGCCAGCCATGCTGAGGGGAAAGGGAGAGGTTTCCATGCTGAGCTATGCTGGCTCAGGAATTCTGGGAGTTGAAGTCCACCAGTCATAAAAGAGCCAAGGTTGCCTATCCATGACCTAGGCAGTGCCTTCTTCTTTCCTGGAAGAAAAACTAGGAGAATAACAAATGGAATAATTAATAAAACTGCTCCTTCACCATGACTCTCAAAATCAGTTGCCCAAGGTAGTGGTCAAGACTGGGCTGTAACCTGATTCTAGTTCAATTCTAGATGAAGTTTTAAAAAAGTTTTTAAAAATGCCAGTTTTCAGCATGAGAACCTGGAACTTCCTGAAGCCTGGATTGTGTTGTTTTCTCATTGATGGGAGTTTCCCACACTCAACCCCCATAATCTCCATCAACAAATTGGGCTTTTTTGGGGGGGGGGGTAATTCTTGACTTATAACCATTTGTTTAGCGACTGTTCAAAGTTACAAAGGCACTGAAAAAAGTGACTTACACTTTTAATAAGTTCTTCTCACTTAGAAGCATTGCAGCATCCTCACGGTCACGTGATCAACATTTGGGCAATTGGCAACCAGCATGACGGCTACAGAATCTGGGGATCATGTAATCATCATTTGCAGCCTTCCCAGCTGACTTATGACAAGCAAAGTCAATGGGGGAAATTGGATTTACTTAATGACTGTATGATTAACAACTGCAGTGATTCATTTAACAACTGTAGCCAAAAAAGGATGGTAAAAACAGGTGTGACTTGCTTAAAAACCACCTTATATTATAATAATAATAATGATAATAATGATGATGATAATAATAATAATAATAATAATAATAATGATGATGATGATGATGATGTTGGAAGGGACCTTGGAGGTCATCTAGTCCAACCCCCTTCTCAGGCAGGAAACCCTATACCATTTCAGACAAATGGCTATCCAGCCTCTTCTTAAAAACTTCCAGTGTTGGAGCATTCACCTCTTCTGGAGGCAGGTTGTTCCACTGGTTAATTGTGCTCACTGTCAGGAAGTTTCTCCTTAGTTCTAGGTTGCTTCTCTCTTTGATTAGTTTCCATCCGTTGCTTCTTGTCCTGCCTTCAGGCGCTTTGGAGAATAGCTTGACTCCCTCTTCTTTGGGGCAGCCCCTGAGATATATGAACACTGCTATCATGTCACCTTCTCTTCATACCCAATTCCAGCAACCGTTCCTTATATGTTTTAGCCTCCAATCCCCTAATCATCTTTGTTGCTCTTCTCTGAACTCTTTGTAGAGTCTCAACACCTTGCTTCACAAGGACTGCCTGCACTGTCTTCTGAATACAGGCAGCTTTGTAGGGACTGGGGTGGTGGTACTTTGGAAGTGGAACTAGTTAGGAAACAAACTTCAGGAGAATGACTGGAACACTTCCTTATTGAGATTCAGAATCTTGAAATCCTGATTGCATTTTCCCCTCCCTGCTTCTTGCATCCCAGGGAGTTAAGATGGAGTTTCTTTTTCATGCTTCTTTCATTGTCCATGTTTTTATTTATTGATCTGTTTTGATTGTACAGCCACCCACGTCACATTGGTGACTCTGGACAACACATAGAATTAAAAAAATCATGCCAACCCCACTAATGAAATACAGATGTCAATAAAAAGTATAACCCTATTAAAATCAAATTGAAACCAGATTAAAACCAATACAAATACAAGTCACACATCAATCAATATAACCTCACAGGGTTATTGTGGGGAGAATAGGAAGAGAAGAGTGTTACATAGGTTCACCGCCTTATTTATGAAAATAAGGCAGGAAATAAACAGGTAAGTTGGTAAGTTAGTAAGTAAGCTTCCTTGTGGCATAGCTTCTCCAAAGTCATCTCTTTGGCTGGTTGCATCATGATAATTTGTCAGCCTGCCCCATAGTGATTCCACGGATAACCCACTGTAGATAACCATATGGACAGGAGTGGGGTGCTGGATCAAGTTCATTTTTTGGGTTCTGTCATTGGTTGACTGGAGAGAGTCCTTGGGGAGCCTGGGGGGGAGGTTAGTCACAATCACAACCAGCAGGGGCTGATGTGTGTCTTGATTTGGGGTGAGTGGAAGTGCCCTTAATCAACTGCAACTTCCCTTCCTTGAGAATAAATCCTATTGTCTTCCTTAAATTACAAGAATGTTTCTCAATCTTGGCAACTTTAAGATGTATGGATTTCAATTCCCATAATACCCTAGCCAGCATGCTCCATGGGGAATGATGGGAGTTGACTGGGGAAGGATGGGTCCACGTATCTTAAGTTGCTACAGTTGAGAAACACTGATCAACATTAAGAATGATGTAATTTGGAGCTTTCAAGTTCAGGCTTGGTGTTGTGTATTTTATTTTCAAAATACTGAGAACATGACTATTGCAAGCATCTGGGTGAGCTCCTGAACACTCCTGAAGGTAGAATTTAACAAAAGCAGCAGACAGCTGTATTACAATCAGTTCTCTAACCTAACAATAGCAGCCAGCAAAACAACACTTACAGGTTATTCCGTTCTATCCTCCATGAATTTCCTTATTTTTTTAAAACTGGTAAGCTATGTTCCACAGCTGCTGAGCATCCTCAGATTTAATTTAAGTGCTGGGGATTTAAAAAAACACTTTATATTTATCTTCATAGTATTTTCTTTTATTACCCTTAAGGGCAAATTTGTAGATATCAGAGATCCCACTTTGTCTCCGTTTCTGTGGCCACCCTCTGGAATTAGTCTACAAAGGACTGAATTAGTGCATTTTGACATCTTCAGAATATTTCAATAACCAAGGCATACAGCTCTTTTTATAATTAAAGAGCCAAGGCAGGCTGCTCTTATTATTCCCATATTGCAGACCGGAAGACTGAGACCATCAAGTGAATTCTTGGCTGTACCAAGCTGATGGCATGGCCACTTTGCTCCATCAGAATCTAACCAAGTGTGCAAAACTTGCATCTAAATTATAGGCGCAGGAAATACAAAATCAAAACACACACACACATGCATAAACATGCTTTCCTGATAAAGAAACCTGTTTTAAGGTCTGTGTTTTTCTGTTCCAGAGAGCACAAAAGGCTTTGGCAAAAATATGAAAAGCATTGGGCGGAGGGGATCAAAAGCAGACTGTTGGAATAACATGGTTCAGAAGGGGTTAAGACCGAGGAGGGTGTGGATTAGCGTTTTCCTGTCTTGACAGCCTGTATATACAGCAGGCAGACCTGCCGGCTGGCTGCACAGAGTTCACTTCCCTTGCTTGCCCCAAAATCTTCTGGCGCTCAGATGTTATTGAAGATGCTGTCATGCTTTTAAAGGGGAGCAGAAGGTGAGTCCATAAACAGACCTGGTTACCAGCATATTGGGTGGCCCCCATATTAGAGAACAGCTGTTCAGGAATTGGCCTTCCCTGGCTTTGCTAATGATTCTACTGGCTACGAATTCTCTTCCATTTCATTTGAATTATTGTACACCAGCCAACCTTGGCAGTTTTAAGATGTGTGGACTTCAGCTCCCAGCATTCCCAGTCAGCTGTGCAGAATGGGGAATTCTGGGAGTTGAAGGCACATGTCTAGAAAATTGCCAAAGTTGAGAAACACTGGGATAGGCTGTCAATTTAGGTTCAAAGAGAAAATCAAAATACTTTTCAGGCATCTTTCTCTGTACCTTTTAGTGCTTAATTGTGGTGGGGAGAAAGAAACCCCTTTGCTGGTTATGTATCCATGGTGTGGTAGGTGAGAATTTGGTTGGCATAATTCGGTATGTTTTGTGAACCTAATCAATCTGCCTCAGAATGCGGTGTAAACCCCAGCAGTTGTTTTAATAAACTAAAGGTTATGGGTAGAGTCAGACATGACTGACAGGAGAAATCTTTACCTTTTTTTCCCCACCATTTTATGTGCTATTTTTGTACAATGTTATGTATTCATTCACCCAGGTAATGTTTTGGCTGACAGAAATTTAGGCAGACTAGATCCTAATCTTGTAGACTTTTAAGTGGACTTTAGTCGACTTCTATCATAATAAATCCATCAGATCCATAGCATAACTGTCCACAACTGTGCGTCTTACACCTGCCTTGGATTATAATGTCCATCATCCTTAGATACAGTGAAGTGTGATGGATGCTGTAGTTCACTGAAAGGGAAGCAGGCCTGAGGATCAGGCCGAGGGGGAAAAGCCAATCCACACATCCAGAAGGCATCAGTTTGGGGTAGATAACCCCCAAAAGGGCACAAGATTCTGGTCTGAGAGCCAACTCTTGAGACTGTGTTGGTGTGTTTCCTCTGGCGAGCAAGTGGCAACTCAAAATAAGTCTTTGGAGGAGTCTCCTGTGGCTGGTGCGGTGTTTGGCTGCTGGGCATATGTATCCCATTTGGTGAGGTCTGTACTTAAACCTCCGAATTTGGAGGGTGTGGCCCAGAGTGGAAGGAGATTGCTAGTACCAGACAGGTTTATTTATAGTTGTGGATTGAAGAGGCAAAAGTTCAATAGAAATTTGTTTTCTAGCTGGTTTTGTAAATCCTCTTCCTCGGATCCATGGGTTTTAAGGAAAGCTGGCTTCGTGGGGAGAGGAGTCATGACATGGGCTTCTTTTGAAGCCCTTCCATACATTACGTGATAGCAAGATCACCAGGTCTCATAAGAAACTGAGGTTGCTATGACTTTTGGCTATACTACTAAAGCAGGGGTAGGCAACCTTGGCTCTTTTATGACTTGTGGACTTGAACTCCTAGGAACTGCTTCCATCCTGCGACGATATCTGTAATACCATCAAACATCCATATCTGCCTATCCCAGGTCCTAGGTAAGGACTTGATAGGTAGACAAAATGCCAAATCCAGTCTGAACATCTGGCTGACTGTGCGATGATCCATAATAATAATAATAATAATAATAATAATAATAATAATAATAATAATAATAATAATAATATCCAACCCCCTGCTCAGGCAGGAAACCCTATACCATTTCAGACAAATGACTGTCCAGTCTCTTCTTAAAGACTTCCAGTGTTGGCACATTCACCACTTCTGGAGGCAGGTTGTTCCACTGGTTAATTGTTCTCACTGTCAGGAGTGTGTGTGTGTGTGTGTGTGTGTGTGTTTAATAACATTAAAAACAAGAATCCCGGGTATACACATATTGTGGCAGTAATAAAAGTATCCAAAACTGGTGTTCGGATACTTTTATTACTGCCATTATATAACTTAACAATTACACTTAACAACTGTGGCAAGAGAGGTTGTAAAATGGGGCAAAATTCACTTAACTGCTTAATAACCAAAATTTTGGACTCAATTATGGCCATAAGTCAAGGACTACCCGTATCGTACTGTAGATATTGCTGTATAATTGTACCAAAGCTCCGTTCCCATTGGCCATGTTGTTATTCAGAAATACGTGAAGGTCTACAGGTGAGACAAAATATTACTCTTTGATCAGAATACTACATGTGAGAAGCCTTTTGTGTTTCTTATGAGAACAAGTGAAGCTTCATAGGAATTATGTTTTCAGTCGTCTTTCATCCTTTTGGAATAGGGAACACAGGAAGATATTAAAAAATTTACCGCTTTGGGACTGACAACTGATTTCTAGCCTAGAATTTTCCTTTTGGCTGAGGGAACCATCTCCGGTACATTTATATGTATGTATGTATGTATGTATGTATGTATGTATGTATGTATGTATGTATATAATTTGAAGGATCATCCACAACTACCCAGGCTGAAGGGGAAGGGAGGGACAGAGCAGACAATGCAGGAAATGGTTCCCTTGTTTTTCAGATCAGAGGGAGGGGGCAGTGGGTTTAGCATGTGGCCTCTGCTTGATTGGCGAGGAGCAAGTGAAGAAACACAGTTTGTGCAATGACTGAAATTTCACTTGGGCATCTCAAGCAGCCAGGTAGGTGCTCCATCCTGCTGCAGTTGCTGTGTTGAAAGGAAGAGGAGCATCTGCAGTCTGTATCAAGACTGAATGGAATGGTTGTTAGTGCTATTATACAGGGTGAATTTTATTAGAGTTTTAGCTTCATAAGTAACTCAAAGTGGTGAACATACATAATACTTCTTCCTCCCTCTATTTTCCCCACAACAACAACCCTGTGAGATGGATTGGGCTGAGAGAGAGGGACTGGCCCAAAGTTACCCACCCAGCTTTCATGCACAAGGCGGGACTAGAAATCACAGTCTCCTATTATTGGTTAGATTTTACAGTGTTTCTCAACCTTGACAATTTTAAGGCAAGTGGACTTCAACTCCCAGAATTCCACAGCCAGCAATGCTGGCTGTGGAATTCTGGGAGTTGAAGTCCACCTGCCTTAAAATTGTCAAGGTTGAGAAACACTGGGTTACAAACATGCTAGAATGAGAAAAGGTTATGAAATTTAAAGAGATAATTGATAATTTGTATTTATATTCCATGATTATTTGCATGAACTTGTTCTTATTTCTTCTTCTTCTTCTTCCTCTTTGTATATTTGTGATCTTAAACAACACAGTAAACTATAATTAATATGTAATATATTATTATTTTAAAGTTATTATAATTAATACTAAGCATTGTTAAGTAGTGAAATGAATGAGAGCTATTGACTAATTTGTTATTTACATGATTGTATTGAAAGTTATCTAATAATAGAGTAATTATTAAGATTTAATATGTAAACCCGGACTGGTAGATTTGCTGAAGCGATGTTATTTTGTGGGATTAATCCCACTTTTGTGTTACCCCTTTCCCCTGGTCTAACCTTTTTCTATGTTTCCCTTTGTCTTATCCTTTTTGACCCTATCCCTTTATTACCTTTATAAAACTCAACAAAAATATTTATTAAAAAAAAAAGAAATCACAGTCTCCTGGTGATTGGCCCAAAGTTATCCAGCCAGCTTTCATGCCTAAGGCAGAATTAGAACTTACAGTCTCCTGGTTTCTAGGCCAGCACCTTCACCACTACAACAAACTGGCTCTTCAAATTCTAATTCGGGGTCTTCAAACTTGGCCCTTTTATGACTTGTGGACTTCAACTTCCAGAATCCCTTAGCCAGGCACACTGGCTGAGGAATTCTGGGAGTTGAAGTCCACAAGTCATAAAAGGGCCAAGTTTGAAGACCCCTGTTCTAACTGTAGCCATCTAAGTGTCAACTAATTTTTGCAACCCAAGTATTGGCAATCCAGCTCTGTACTTGAAATAATTTTCATCCCATATTGTCATGGTTCCAACAGTTCTATGTGGCAACCTAGAATGAAGAGAAAGATGGCTGCAGCCAAGTTCATTGCAGAGTTGACACATATACTAAAATGCTTTGACTCTTTCCTTTCATTTGCCCCACACACGAATATTAGTAATGTGAGGAAAGAGGTCGTCTCCACTAAGAGCCAGTTGGGGCAATGATTAAGGTGCTGGAGTAGAAGCCAGGAGACAATGAATCTTAGGCTTACCTTAGGCAAGGAAAACAACTATTCAATCTGAATATCTTGCTAAATTGATAGGATTTTCTTGGGGAACTAGGTGACCTGGTTTCAGTTCTTAAATGAGACAATAAGTGGAGAGGGAAGCTGCCTCCTTAAAAAATATTTGGAAGATGAGAAGAAGGGACAACAGCTGAATGACTAAATATTGGTTTCGCATGTAAAACACGGGTGTCAAACTAGCAATGTCACATGACGTGTCGTGACTTTTTTGCCATTGCCGACAATGGGGTGGGCAGGGTTTTGCTATGATGCATCCATCCCGCAGGCCGACAGTTTGACACCCCTGATGTAGAACATCTCTTTTTAAAATTGTTTCAGGTTTTTTTTAAAAAATCTTAGATATTAAGTGATAGCATGATTTCAACAGGAAAACCTATGTCTGTGACAATAGCTCTCTCCCAAAATATAATCTTTCCATTGGCATGGAAGTTTAAGTTCCATTAACAATATGTGTCACAGTTCCCATATCCGTGTTATTTGCATGTAAAAAGAGGCTAAGTATGCTTAGGTAAGATGTTTCAGAACTCTTCAGTCTATTTGGATTAGCGAGAAAGTATCAACTTCATTTCCCAAATCCAAATGGTTCTGGGTTAGTTACAAGATGCTAGATATTGGGTGTGGATCCAGTTTAGGGAGCTATTGGCTCCTGTGGAATTAGATGGCCTTTTCCATTTGCTTCTCCCTTAATATATAAATAACCATCTGCAAACTCACTAAAGGGCAGAAATAGGTACAAATCATTGCCTTCTACCTATTGAGCTCAATGGCACTCTCCCACATACCAGCCATTCTTTGATTTACCATCTTTCCCATTTTTAATTTCTGTACGAGAGCAGGCCCATTAAAAAGAAGATCAGTGGCAGATATAGGAAGAAATCGTTGAAAATCTTATATGGGAGCATTTTTTTTAAAGGACCTATGGCCCATCACCATAACAATTCCATTTACTATTTTCCAGTTTCTGCAAATGATTAACTAGAGAATATCTGAAAAGGAAGGCAAAGTCTCAGCAATTCTTCATTGCAACCTTCTTTGTTCGGTATTTATTCATCCTTTAAAATTAGCAAGGGTGAATGGCTGGGGAACTAGAAATAAGCTGAAGAGGCAAAGGCCACAATAATTTTATTTAATTCCATCAGCTTTATACAATTATCTTCTTCAACCTGATATCCTCCAGATGTGCTTAGGTTTACAATTCCCAGGATTCCTGATCAGAGGGACCTGTAAATCTTGGAAGTATAGTTCTGATGCCTCTGAAAGGCTTCAGATTGGAGAAGGCTAGCCTAGCATAGACTTCCTCATTTGTCGAAAAAGCAAAAAATAAATTTGGTTTATGGCAGGGGTAGGCAACCTTGGCTCTTTTATGACTCTTGGACTTCAACTTCCAGAATTCCTGAGCCAGCTATGCTGGCTCAGGAATTCTGGGAGTTGAATCCACGAGTCATAAAAGAGCCAAGGCTGCCTCCCCTTAGTCTATGGCATTCTCTATTTATGCTACTGCAAAATTCCTACCACTAGTCAAGGTTGGGATATAGGTGTAGTCAGAGGTATATCAAGAACAAAAGAGTGTATCAAATCTTCCTCTTGTGGAAAACCATAGGCTCAGGAAGCCCTAAATGTGAACAGGAAGACATTTTTGTAGCTCTTTCTGCTCAGCAAAACTCAGTGGGCACATCCTGAACGGATATTCCCAGGTAGATAGATGTTTCCATCATGTCATTCTGATTGGTTAATACACAAAGGATTCCCGATTCAGATCTCAGAAACTCACTGCATTCTGTCTATCTGGCTACTCTTCTGCAAGCAGCTTTGAAACCGAATGGTAGAATTCCTCCAATGGTCGTGCTGGATTCTAGCACACTCTGCCTATCAGATCCCATCAGTGTTCTACCATTTCCACCCATCCTGGACCCTACCAGACTTTTCCAAGATCTTTCCCAGGATGACTTTTCAGATGTTCATTAACTCAAACTCTCAACTGCCTCAGTCAAGCTTTGCCAAGAATGAGAGATGTTGGCAGCTTATAATTCAGCAATATCTAAGACAGACATGTCAAACACAAGGCCCGGGGGCCAGATGCGGCCCGCGAAGTGGTTTCACGTGGCCCACGAAGCCATCCTGGAAACAGTGAGGGAACGGCCCCTGCTGCCATAGCCCTGGCCCAGGCCGGCCGGGAGCCAATGTACAATTTTGTGGTAGCCATCTATGCTGAAATGCATTCACTCTTAGCTCCACAAGGCTGTCCAGAAACAGCTCCTGCCATGTTGGCCCCACCCCCTGGGTGCAGGCTGGGGAGGTGTCACCCTTTGTGAGGAATGAAGAAATGCACCATCACCTGGAAGTGGCCAGCAAATGGCCCTCGCCTACTTCACATATCCAGCTTGATGGGCTCCGGGGAAGGGTTTTGGCAGGCTCTTCCAGTGGACCATGCCTTGGCACTTGCCCCGGTCCCACCCCCTTCTGCCAGAGACCCTCAGATCTGTCCCACTCCTGCCCAGGCCCCCACAGGCACCCTTGACACGAACAATGTAGAGCTGGCCATACTCACCCAGTAGGCCACACCCGTTCCATCCATGCCCACCGGTAAGCTGCACCCACCCTGGCCACACACAGCCCCGAGGGCAACCGCAATGCTGATGCGGCCCTCAATGAAATTGAGTTTGACACCCGTGATCTAAAAAGAGACAACTTCTCTGTGCCCACTTTTCCCCCAGATAAAAAGCCAGGCACCCCGTCCTAAAGCATCACCAGCATTTCCTGGCATTCCTTTGTGAAGAGGAAACAGGCATGGTGGTCCACCTCAGGCCAACCTTCCTTTAGGAACTGAGGTTTACTTCAAATTGCATGAAAAAGAAGGGAAGTCCATAACACCCAGTCTGGCTTTTCTAACCTCCCACTGTCTCCATCTTCCTGCCTCAGACTTGGCTACCTTCACACAACTGGTTGCCTAAAGCAGGGTAGAAGAGCTTTTGTGCTAACTTTTGCTTGTGGAGTTTGCTTTGTTCTGGGAATGGCTGAGCCACTAAAGATAAAACTGCCAGTTCCTCTATGTTTTCCTGCTTGGCTTCCTCTTGAAACCTCTGTATGAAACTGTGGAACTCATTTGATATCTTGCCCTGCAAGCTTCCTCTTCTGAAACAAATCTTTCTGGAGCATCTCTTGGCCCTGCAGAGGGTCTTGAACTTGTTGGAATAAACATGTTAAAAAAAAACCTGGCATTTTAATGTTGGAGCATAAAAACAAAATCCTTCCCTTCTTGTCCAGGGTCAAGACTTTGGCTGAATCTAAGTGATATTGTCTGACTAAATGAAATTTGCCAGGAAGAGTATAGAACAGTGGTGGCGAACCTATGGCACACGTGCTAGAGGCGGCACTCAGAGCCCTCTCTATGGGCATGCGCGCCATGCCCCGGAGATGGCAACCGTCCCTCTTTAACCAGCCGCCCACTAACTCGCCGAGGTCCCACATGGCTGGATGCATCCCAGCACCCATGCGCTCGCTGGCCTGTGTGTGCAGGGGCCGATGGTGTCAGGCAGCAGCCACCCCGGCCCCTGCCTCACCTTGCCCTGTGACAATGGCACCCCTGCCCTGTCTTGTCTCGCCTCACCCCGCAGGACGAGCCTCCTGCCCACTGCCCATCCTGCCAGAGACCCCCTGGATCTTCCCCCACTCTGCCCAACCCCACAGATGTCCCTCCCCATGAGCAACATTGAGGTGATCATGCCCACCTTGGCCACATTCACCCAATCTGCCATGACCACCACAGCCACATTCACCCAGCGGTTCATGCCCACCTGGCACTCAGCGATAAATAAACGGGTTTTGGGTTGAAGTTTGGGCACTCAGTCTCTAAAAGGTTCGCTATCACTTTTTATAGAATAACTTGGTGGGTTAGTCACTCAAGGGAACTACAGAGATGACCTTGGAGAAAGGATTCAGAAATTGTTCCAATAGCAGAAGGTGCTAAAATATGCTTTGGCCAAGGAAACTATTAGGAAGAATCTTAGTCTGGCCCCCTCCTTTAATCCCTGGGGTATAAGAGAGGAAAACATGGTCAGGCTTATAATATACTGTTATATTGCAACATCCTGTCTTAATAAAGGATAGTTCTAATCATTGTGAAGACTCTGTTTATTGATCTGGCCAATCAAAGGGCTGACAATCACACAGTGGTGGATCTGCCCTTCAATTCTTGTTAATAATTGATTATATTTAATGTAGCAGGAGGGGAAAGATTCATCTCTTCATTCTTGCGTCTTCAAGTCAGTTTTGACTTCTGTGACTGGACAAGTCCTTACACTTTTCTTGGCAAGATTTTTGGAAGTGGTTTGCCCTTGCTTTCTTGCTGGCCATCCAGCTGGCTTTGTACCAATGATGGGACTAGAATTAACAATTGCACAAAACTGTCATCCAATGTAAATGATGTTAAAGGAAATCAAACTTAGTTTTTGTCCAGGCCTACTTACATTTTGGAATAAGTTTCTCCCATATGCCAACACAGTGTGGCCACTGCTTGAAAAACCCAAGTCAAGTCCAGCTTCCTGCTAACACAGGAAATTATGTTACATAGTCATCCAGTCTTTGCTTAAAACATCTGATGAAAGGAAATACTGTTTTCTAAGTCAGCCTGTTCACTACTGAATCTTGAATACTATCAAGAATTCTATCTAGTGTTTAGCTGAAATTCCCTTATTATTTCTTCATGCTGGTCAGGAATTATGGAACTTAACAAGTCCAATTCATCACAAGAGCTATAATTAGGGAAGATTATCCTAAGCAGGAACATTCAGAAAACCATAGAACAGTGGTTCTCAACCTGTGGGTTGGGACCCCATTTGGGGTCAAACGACCATTTCACGGGGGTCACCAAATAAGGCTGTCTGCCATTTTTTCCCCCTTTTCTTTGGCCACACCCCTGGCACCCGGTGATGTATAAGTGGTTGGGGGTCACCACAACATGAGGAACTGTATTATGGGGTCACAGCATTAGAAAGGTTGAGAACCACTGCCATAGAACAAAGAGGGATTTACCTGTAATAAGATTTTTTACAACTTGGCATGTTGTGGCCAATCCATTTTGAGCTGGAATATTGGAGTTTCCCAGATGGTAGATCAGCGCTTGAACAAAAATTCACTTCATTAAAAAAAAAAACCCAAACCACCAAAATATTATTCATTGCTGATTAATTGTGTATTTCCCAGCAATTCTCATCTTTCAAGAATCACAATGTGATAGGAAATACCATTCTGATTTGCATTATCTCATTAATCTTCTTCTCTGCTTCTAGGACAATTGTGGAGTGGCAAGCATCCAACGGTGTTCTTTCTTCACAGAAAGATTTCACTCCTCATTGGAAGCGTGGCTGAATTCTAATATACAGAAACAAATAAGCAAGTAAACTGGTTTCCAGCACTGCAGAAGAGATTGTGGAAGAGTAGCTAAATCTTCATGTGGGACAACCATATACCTTTTCTCTAGGGTGTGGTGTTGGAGAAAATTCTGCTAATTCTTTTAACCTGTTAGTCATAAATCTGTTTATGCAATTATTGCAGACCGAAAACATCCTGGTTTTGGAAATTGCCCAATATCTGAAACTGTGGCTACAGAATGAGGCCTCCTTCTCCAGGAGATGGACTTTCCCCTCTGGGTCTGCTCACACGAGGGCCTGACTACTTGCGTAAGCAGCTGGAGATGAGCGGTGGTGGGCGGACGCCAAGTGCCGTGGAGAGGCTGGAGGCTGACAAAGCCAAATATGTCAAGTCTCGGCAAGTGATCAACAGTCGTCAGGAGCCAATTCTGCTCAGCCACACTCCCCAGTCTTCCCCTTGCTGCAGGAGACCCCTAACCCTCCACCAGCAGAGTGAATGTCCTCAGGGCTTGACAGCAGACCATGATGGCCTCAGACCCAAGAAGCAGCCCCCTTCCCCTCAGTCCCCCATAGCGCGGCGAGGGGGCAGCAGGCGTCTACTGAGGCCTGATTCACTTGTCATCTACCGGCAAAAACGCGACTGTTCTCTGGTCAACAAGGAGAACAGCAAAGGGTACAGCCTAATGAGGTGGCTGTTTCAGAGTCCACTGAGAGATGGACATCATAACTGTCCTTCAAGGAGTCTCTTTGGAGATGGACACCTGGAAGTGACCCAAGAAGAGAACGCCATGATTTGGGTACCTGCAGAGAAGGACGACACAAGGACTGCACATTCAGTGGACCTCCTAGATGGATTCATGGGTTGTGAGTCTGAGCCTAGTCAAAAACCCCAGGCCAGCTCTCAGCTCAATGTTGACCAGCCCTTTCCTTCCTCAGGCTATTACCAAACAGAAGCCAAGAAAGAGCTGACTCTGAGTTATTCTCTTCCTCTTTCAGAGAAAGAACGGTTCTTTAATTACTGTGGCTTGGACCGGAATTTGGTAGAGGTGCTTGGAGTTGAACGCTTCAAACCAGGCAGCTGGGAAGCTGGTTCCTTCTGCATTGGGTCAGCTAGTTCTGAACACGATGGCCTTTCCTATAGTGGGGAGCCCTTTTCTACTGAAGACCCAAGCGACAAGCTGTCTTCATCGGTCTCCGTCGTGGAGCGAAATGCCCGTGTCATTAAATGGCTTTACAGCTGTCAGCAGGCCCAAACGAGATCCAAAGAATCTACAGTATGAACTCATAAAGATCTGGGGTCCAAGGCTCTCCCTTTATCCCAAGGGAGGGGAAGTCCTGTTTGGGAGGGGATGGCAATGTTCCCACCAGGGCAAACACAGCAGGGAGAAGCTACTATCTGTCACCCGATGTGTCTTTCTCAAAGGAATACAGATAGTCCTTGACTTACAACCATCCTTTAAGTGGCTATTCGAAGGGACTTATGATCATTTTTCACAATTATGACCATTGCAGTATGTCCACGGTCACAGGATCAAAATTTGGACACTTGGCAACTGGTTCATATTTATGACAGTTGTGGTATCCCGGAGTCATGTGATCCCCTTTTGCAATCTTCTGATAAACAAAGTCAATGGGGAAGATAGATTCCCTTAACAGCCATGTTACTCACTTAACAACTGCAGCGATTCACTTAACAACTGTGGCAAGGAACATCATAAAACGAGGCTCAATTCACTTAACTCTCTTGCTTAGCACAGAAATGTAACATTCAATTATGGTCGTAAGTTGAGGACTATCTATACCAGTGGTTCTCAACCTTTCTAATGCCGCAACCCCATAATACAGTTCCCCATGTTGTGGTGACCCCCAACCACTTATACATCACCGGGTACCAGGGGCGTGGCCAAAGAAAAGGGGGGGAAAATGGCTGACAGCCTTGTTTGGCGACCCCCGTGAAATGGTCATTCGACCCCAAATGGGGTCCCGACCCACAGGTTGAGAACCACTGATCTATACTGTTAAAAACCAGTTGGCCTTGAACTTTCACTGAATTTTTCCCAGTCAGGGTCTAACCATCATGGTTAATGATGATTAATTACCATGCTGAGAATTTGGGAATTGAAATCTAACAAGTGGAGGACCTCAAGTGGAACAAGATTCCCTAAAGGTATCCTCAGCCAAGGATACAGTGTCCAGGCTAGTTTAAGGGCTGAAATTACTTGCTGCCATCCAGAGCAGATGGACACATTTCCCTTTTTTTTTTTTTTTTTTTGCATTGATTGAGAGCCTTTGTGGTACAGCAGAGAACACAGGCAGGATTGGTTCAAATCTCAACTTGCCAGTGAAGTTTCTTAAAGTGAAAGGTTAAGGTTGCCTATCACCTTTTCTACAAGGATGATCCTGATATCCTGCTAACCCCTATGTACATTGGCTGGTTGGGTTAGTAAACACTGCTCCATTTAGGCCTCTAACAAAGTGCTGATCAATAAGGAATTTCCACTCCTGTGGGCAGAACTATCTGAATGTAGTTCTATAATTGAATCATCCAAGGTTTCTTTTTCCTGATAGCAAGTCCAGTGTGCTTGGTTCTAGTTTTTCCTTTTATGTTGAAGCCTGTATGACTTGCTTCACTGTGCTGCAGATGTTTCTGCTTCCCTGTGTTTGTAATTAAAAAAGTTGTTGATAAACGTGTCTGCCTTTGTTCAATACCAACCAACCTTCGGAAAACAGCATTCTGAGGGGGTTCAGCAAATGTCAGGCTGATGTTATGAGTTTTACATTGTGGATTTTTAATGCTATAAGTCTCTTGGAGTCACCGTGTGTGAGTTGGATGGTTCTATAAATTTGATTAATAGATAAATAAATTTATTTTCTGGTCTGGGAGAAGCACTAGGCAGCCACAGAATATAATCCTTGACTTCTGTAAAGTGGGAAAAAAGAATGCCTGTAATTCTGGCAAACTGGAATTATTTCTTACGGGAGGTGTGAGGATTTTATTCAGCTGGGTTTCCTTCTGTTTGGACTGTTCATTACTTTGATGGGAGGAATCAAAAAGGACTCTCTAAGAATCCTTCCATGCCTCCTCTGCTTCTAATCTTTAATCGCAATTGCATTTCTTGCAGCTTTGAGAATAAGGAACACCCTGAGATTCTGCAGCAACAAAATTCTCCCTTCACCTCCACAAAACAGAGAAGCGAATAAATAAATCAACACAAAGAAGTAGGAATATAGTCACAACTCTTGTCAACTTCATCCCTGCTTCATTGGGGAGCAGGGGGAGGATACAAAGTTGTAAAACCATCATTACCCTTTATGGACTCACTAGAACAGGGGTAGGCAACCTTGGCTCTTTTATGACTCGTGGACTTCAACTCCCAGAATTCCTGAGCCAGCATGGCTCAGCTTGGAAACCTCTCCCTTTCCCCTCAACGTGGCTGGCTGAGGAATTCTGGGAGTTGAAGTCCACGAGTCATATAAGAGCCAAGGTGGCCTACCCCTGCACTAGAGTAATGGAAGTACAAAGAACAATAGCTTTTAGGTTTACATACTGCCCCATAGCGCTTTACCGCACTCTCTGGGCAGTTTATAATATAAGCATTATTTGCATATTCTCCCCAACAATCTGGGGCTTCATTTTACACAGTTCAGAAAAATGGAAGGCTGAGTCAATCTCGCGATCAAACTCCAGGCTGTGAGCAGAGTTTGCCTGCAATATTGCACTTTAATCACTGTGCCACCAGGGCTCCTTACAAGTAACCAGGAGAAGGGAAGACACAGGAATTCTGCCAATAGAAAAATGGCTTACCCTTGGGCTCTTCAAGGTTCCACAGTTTCCAGTGAAAAACTGATTTCAGAGCAATTTTTATTATTTCACAACAGAGCTGCAAACAACAACAAAAACCCCAGCACACCTATCAAAGAGTGAGGAGTAAAGGTGTGGAGGTGATCCGGGAACTGTCTACCTATCCTTTGTCATGAGTTGCAATGCCTGAGTTGGGCAGCCATATACATTTCTCAAATAAATTCAAATAAATAAATAGTAAAGCTTCCTCTTCAATAATATGGATGCTCAAGCTCTCAGATATCATTATGGTATCAGTTTGTGAAAGGTGACTTTTTTTTTTTTATAACTAAAGCTTCATTTCAGAAACAGTGTGCTTGCACAGACCTAATATGGATTCTAAGACAATTGATATTTTCCACTGAATGTACATGAAAAATTACAGCCTTCAATTAATGAATGCTGCTCAACAAACTCTAGATTATTGTTCTGTAGAAAACGAACAAGATTTTAATTTCTGAAGACAGTCCATCTGTTGCCACCTTGTGGTAGCTAGATATATCATAATCATCTAATACAAAACCTACATTTACTCTGAATAGGCAATTTATTTTAGCCCATTCTGTGAAAATACAAGATTCCATTAAAATGAACAACTGAAGCTACATTTCCAAACCTTATAATTGCGAGCCTATATTTCAAAATGTGTGAACGTGGTCAGCGGCATGAGCTGAAGACACGGTAGAACATTCCCTGTCCTTCAAGAGCCCTATTTTAATGTCATGCTTTCCCCCTTAATGAGCAAAAACAGAATATTTCATCTGTAACGTAGGTCACACTGCAAAATTATGCAAAATACCTACTTTCTTTAATTTGAGAATTACTTATGCATATCTTTGTTTGCTGTATTTGTGCAAAAGGTTTACAGATTATATTATAGCTATAACTAAGGGGAAATAAGCAAGTTTCTCTCTGCCTCTAAGGCAGGGATTTTCAATCCCAGCAATGTTACGATGTGTGGACCTCAATTCTCAGAATTTCCAGCCAGCATGCTAGGGCAGAAGAATTCCGGGAGTTAAAGTCCACACTTCTAAAAGTTGTTAAGATGGAGAAACATTGCTCTAAGGGCTGCATATCAAGAAAATCATGAGTATATTGTGGTGGATCTTGAGTATATGTGGCTGAATTAAGATATGGCTATAGCCAGACTATAAGGTCAATATGGATACAGATTCCTTTCCCTCTGATATTCTGCTGTCTCTCCTCCAAGCAACAAGCTGCAGGAAAGAGGCAGAGACTAAAAGCATGCACATAACCCAAGATCCAATTCAAATTATTCATTTAATTCAGTGAATTGAGTTGATCCAAATTGTGGAATCTGAGTCAAACTATCTCTCAGAAAAAGGTGCCTGTGGGTGCACAAGAGAGTATTACATTGTTGAACTTTCAGAGACATCGCCTTTCTGAGACTTCAGGAGAAAATAGCAATTTGATTCAATTATCCCAGTGGTTCTCAACCTTTTTAATGCCGCGACCCCCAACCGGTCGTAAGTCGAGGACTACTCAACCGGTCGTAAGTCGAGGACTACTCAACTGGTGCAGCACCGTTTGCAGAATGGGACTTTTGGCGGGCTCAGCAGGGCAGAGACAGCCTGGACAATTCCTATTGGCTTTTGAAAGCCAATAGAATTAGACTCTATTCAAGAGAGTCTATTCTATTGGCTTTCAAAAGCCAATAGAATAAAAGGGAGTAGCACAGCTAAGGAAAAGGGGGAAAAAATGGCGGACAGTGTTGTTTGGTGACCCCCGTGAAATGGTCGTTCGACCCCAAATGGGGTCCCGACCCACAGGTTGAGAACCACTGAATTATCCTATTCAAAGTGGTGATAAGATCTAATTGTCGTTGAACAGAATCTTCACTAAATTCTAACAGGTAGTTCTTTCCAGAAGTCTGAACCACTCTCTTGAATGGGAAAGTTAAAAATTGGCAAATTATAACCACATTTAGCAAGTTATCCACGATTATCTATGAACTTATATTTCTACAACGTAAAAGACAATGAACAATCTGAAGCTATTTCTGGCTATTAAAGTATTTAATTTTCAACACACTTAATTTAAACATTACTTGAGGCTGATAGTTGGGGAAGGCAAAAGAGAAACAGAGGACACCGTGTTTGAACAGAAGCCTCTTCTCAAGCAGTGAAACACTAGATAGGTATCTAGAACATCCTAACAGATTAGGATATTTTTTAATGATAGTCATCAGCAAAGATCTGAAAAACATGAAGATGTTAATGAGGTAGGTATATCCAATGTCTGTTTGGGGTGTAGACTGGAAGTTCTTCAGAGAACCGCTGAACTCATATGTACTGTAGATAGTCTTACACAGTGTCAGAATCCAATTACATTTAAATTCTAGCTATCTACTCTGAAAAAAGATCCATTTCTTACTTTTTTGGATTCTGTCACACTACGAAAAGGGAGGAGGGAGCAAGGGGGTTTATGACTCTCACTTCCTTCATTTAAACTACAAAGGACTGAATGTGATTCTTATCAAGAGGACTGACCATAACAATATGGCCACAGCCTTTCATCTACTATCTCTCTGAAGTCTCCCTTCTGCCGGCAGCGAGGAAAAAGGGGTGGAAATGTAACGCCTGGGATCATCGCTGGAAGGACGGTGGGGTGGGGGCTGCTTGGGACCACTTAAAACATTGAAGGGTAGGGGTTGGCCCCTCAGATCCTGTCTAGAACGCCTGCAACCATCTTCTCTTAATAAAGATGCCTGTTGGAAGAGATATTCCAAGAGTTCTGTCTTCTTAAGATGCAAAATGGGGTGGGTCCTTACACACAGCATGCCAAACCAGCATTGTGAATCCAGGGATATTGTCTTCTTTAAAAATGATGCCAGCTTCAGCAGAAATATTTTGACAGTGGGTTGCAAAAGACAAAGCTTCTTCAATCATTCTGTTGATGAGTCTTGGTTCATAGAAGATAAGGATCTCACTAGATGCTTGAAGCTTTATTTTTTCCCCATCATACTGCACCAATAGTCATAAAGGTTTGGGCTGAGTAGTTAGAGACTAATTACACCCTGAAGGTTACCTGTTGTCCATGTGTGTTACAGAAGAAAAACATTTTTGTCCAGGAAGTTAGAGGTGCCAGGAATAAGTGAAGTTTGTAGAAGAATCTTGAACATTCTGTGCCAGGGGTAGGCAACCTTGGCTCTTTTATGACTCGTGGACTTCAATTCCCAGAAGTCCTGAGCCAGCATGGGGGAACTACAGCTCCCTCATGACTCGTGGACTTCAACTCCCAGAATTCCTGAGCCAACATGGCTCAGCTTGGAAATCTCTCCCTTTCCCCTCAGCATGGCTGGCTCAGGAATTCTGGGAGTTGAAGTCCAAGAGTCATAAAAGAGCCAAGGTTGCCTACCCCTGCTCTGTGCTATAGTAAGTTTTGCAGCCTGAATTCTCTCTTATTCCACATATCTAGCCAAATCAGTCTCCAATCTATTTTCCTTGACACATTTTAGGGTTATAATCCTTGTCTACCTGGACTACTAGCTTCCATAAGTTATGAAGCTAGAAAGCTATCTTACCCTGATTTGTGACCTGTCTTCCATTATAATTCCCCAATTTGAGGATGATCTGAAATCATCTTCAAACCAGCCAACCTTGAAACAGGATTTTACACTGGAATTTTGTCCAGCCCAGGGATTGAACTGGTAACTTTGTCTGCATACTAAGTATGCGCTTTGCCTCGTAACTATGTCCAGCAGGGATAAAGGAAACTGTCTAAGATCAAACCAGTCCTTTAATCCTTGGTGCTTGGTACCGTCTATGTTGTTTACAACAGACTTTCTGGGCTTTAGATCTTTCCCAGCCATTCCTGAGGTGCCAGGAATGGAACTTCACCTCTGGATGAGATAAGCAGCACATAAATCCTACAAATAAATAAATAAATAAACTTGGAGATTCCTGGAAAACAGAATTTCCAGGGTCTGACAGCACTGCAAACACCAGCACCAAACACCTTTGAGATCTCCTTGGCAAGCTCAGAATACCTTTATGGGTTATGGGAAAGTGTCTCCATGAACAGATTTAACTACTTTCGGTCACCAACATTTGCATCATACTTTTCTTTCTGCGAAGAGTTTGGAATTTCCATGCACGGAGCTCTCCCATTTTATCATCATAAGTCTGTGAGATTTCTTGCACAGGTCTCATCATGGCTGAGCTGCATCCAGGTGTTCTCCATCCAAGTCTATCAATTGCAGCACCTTATCACAGAATCAGCTTGTAGGTAGCTATAGATTAGACTCTTGGATTAATCGTTCTGCGACCTCTGTTTTCTTAGAAAGTCATTGTCGATGCCATCAAAACAAGTGAATGTGGAAAGAAAGAAGGAGATGCTCGTTTTTTGATAGGCAACAGTCTCTGGCAAGGGAGATTTTTGTACAGTAAGTGTCCATTAGCATTACAATTATTCTAAGAACTGTCTTATAAGGAGAGAGAAATGGAATGAAGGCATTGGAGACACGCACTCTGGGAAGGCTTCATAAAGTTAACAACATCCATACCTAGAACTGCATATTTCACATTAAGCCCAGCACTTTTCTCAGAAAGCTGATGGAAAATAATAAAATATATTGTTATTACCGAGAAAGGGTCACTCACTCAAAGTCCTCCATTTCTGTGTCTGTCCTAGTTACTTTTGGGAATATTCTTGTTCTTCAGCTCAGCCAATTTGTTGGTTAGGAAGCTCCACTTGAAGGCCACACCTTCAGCTTCTCGGAGATCATTGTCATCGCCAAGGTCACTGACTTCCTCAGCTGGCATCACCCCAGACCCCCCACTGCCCTCAGCCATTTCCTCCCTAGGGTCCACCTTGGCAGTCATTTTTTCCAGAGCTGAAGTTTGCTGCCACTTAGAAGCAAAAACATCCCAAAGGCCAGTGGTCTTCTTCTCAGGTGATTCTTCTGCTGGTTTTACAGCTAGAGGACTGAAAGGAGAAAAGAATTTAGGAAAGGAGAGGCACTAAAACTACACTGGATAGTGTGTTAATATAAGTCCCCCAAATTCTAAGAATAAAATCAGATACACAGGAATCTGCTTTAGGCCAAGCCAGATCTTCAATTTGCTCTTAGTGGAAATAGAGGTAAAGGTGAAGGTCTCCCTGTCAGTGGTGTCCACCCCTAGGGCACAGTGCTGATCGAGTAGAAGTGGCTCACCAGAATTTCAGATATAGGTCATTCCCAGGCCTGTCCAAGAGTAATGGAAATAAATGTTTCTCATGTAAAATATATTCTCTGATCTTTCCTAAAACAATATTGTGGTAGTTGATTTAGTTTCATAGGAAATGCTTATCTAAAGTATCATAGATGGAATGTACAGTAAAAAATACCTATTGAGTTAAGTGGGAAACTATCTGGAAACAATCTGCAAACAAATTAACCCAGACAACACGATGTTTCTTAAGCACTAATTAAATGTAATAATAGAAAATTAATGAAATTTTTCGTTAAAAAAAAAGAAAAGAATGTAAGGCCAATAAAGTACTATCTGGACCATATCTTGAGTTTGGCATGTTTAGGAACCTAGCTGTGAATATGGTTATAGTACAATGTGCAAAGGAAGACCTTTCTGATAGTAGATCTTCTTTCTTATGTTGTTATCACTTGTGAGTTTTGAATGCCAACTTAGTAATTTCCCCCAAAGAGCACTTTTCCCAGTTAGATCTTCACTATTATATCTGATATTGCTTTGCTTTCATAGATTTAATAATTGTAGTTTTTACCATTTTAATCTTGTTTGAGCTTTTTAAATGATGAATGGAGGGTAATGGATACCATAAAAATAAAGAGAGGAGTTGCTCGGACATTACTCCTGAATTGTTTCTGAAGAGAGATGAGAGGGAGGAAAGGAGAGGAGAGAGAAAAGAGTAAAGGAGGGGAAAAGGAAGTAGGAAAGTTGGAGAAGAGGAGAAGTGGGGAGAAGTGGTGAAGGAAAGAGAAGAGGAGAGGAAGAAGAGGGAAGTAGGGAAGAGAATAAAGGGAGAAAGAAGGTAGAGAAGAAGGAGTGTGGATACGGTGAAAGGGGAAATGGGCGAGCAACACCAAAAGTCATGTGTGTGTATTTATTTCATTTTATTAAAAGTATCTTATATATGAATGTAAAAAGAATGTTTGTTAATATCTGATAAATATCACGGTATATGTATGGGGGAGAGTTTGGAAAAATAAAAAAAATAAAGAGCATATTTTCTAGAGTTTTTGTACAGCTTGAAGGTTCAGTTTAAACGCCCATTGGAGTTGAGCAACTATAATAAATATGAATGAATGAATACTCTTGGAGGCTGAAGATTCCCTCCATTCAATTGTTGTGTGTCACATTTTACCTGCCCACTGGAGGGCAGAAGGCCAAAAGGAACAGCTGACTGATTCTACCTAGGCAAAGAGAGATAATAAGGAATGTTTGTGATGAGTTTGCAAGGATCCTGTTCTGATGGGCACCTGAATGGCAAAACCCATATAGAATAATAGGTTGGAATGGACCTTGGAGGTCTTCTAATCCACCCCCCTGCTTAAGCAGGAGATCCTATACCATTCCGGACAAATTGGGTATGTCTAGTTTAACGAAGAGAAGGACAAGAGGGGACATGATAGCAGTATTCCAATATCTCAGGGGCTGCCATAAAGAAGAGGGAATTAAGCTATTTTCCAAAGCACTTGAAGCCAAGACAAGAAACAACGGGTGGAAACTAATCAAGGAGAGAAGCAACTTAGAACTAAGGAGAAACTTCCTGACAGTGAGAACAATTAATCAGTGGAACAGCCTGCCTCCAGAAGCAGTAAATGCTCCAACACTGGAAGTTTTTAAGAAGAGACTGGACAGCCATTTGTCCGAAATGGTGTAGGGTTTCCTGCCTGAGCAGGGGGTTGGACTAGATGACCTCCAAGGACCCTTCCAACTTTACTACTATTAAAAATGGCTGTCCAGTCTCTTCCTCAAAACGTCCAGTGATGGAGCACCCACAGCTTCCAGAGGTAAGCTGTTCCACTCATTGATTGTTCTCACTGTCAGGAAATTTCTCCTTAATTCTAGGTTGAGTCTCTCTTTAATGGTCTTCTACTTGTTACTTCTTGGCTTGCCTTCAAGTGTTTTGGAGAATAAGTTGACTCACTCTTCTTTGTGACAGCCCCTTAAATACTGCTATCATATCACCAATGATCCTTCTCTTTGATTCCCTTAATCATTTATTGTACAGTTTAGCCTCCAGACTCCTTACCATCTTTGTTCCTCTTCTCTGCATTTTTTCTAGGGTCTCAGCATCTTTTTTATATCATAGCGACCAGAACTGAATGCAGTATTCCAAGGTTGGTCTCATATTTGTATGTAATTGCAAAAGGATGCAAAACCATCAATCACAATGCGACAAAAACCAAGCCAACACTCCTTAATATCAATCTGGTTTTACAAAAGTGTGCATGACTTGGAAACACTGACTAAAACTTATTTCTAGACAAATATAAGAAAGTTGAAGGCCCAGCGCATTTCCTTCCTGATTCTTTGGGCAACAATGGCTTCCTCTGCCAATTGTAGCCAAGAACAGCTCATATCAGAAAAAAACATAAGGAAATGAAACCTCCAGGGTAGTTGTGGTTTTGAATGAAGTGCCAAGAATGTGAATTGATTGATGGCTGATATTTTTATTTTGGGGGGCACTCTTAGTTTGGAGGGAGAAGTTCTCCATAAGGGCCTGTTTGACCATAAAAATGAACAGGCATTCTGGGCAAAGGGATGATTCTGTGTGCATGCTGTTTCTCTAAGACAGTGTTTCCCAACCTTGACAACTTTAGGATATATGGATTTCAACTCCCTTATATTTGTCTGGTTGGTTGGGGAATTCTGGGAGTTGAAGTCCACATATCTTAAAGTTCTCAAGGTTGAGAAACACTGCAAGGAGGATAAAAAATGATTGTCATGAAGGGGTATATCTGCCCTATTCAAGCAATGTGAGAATTGTAATTAGTTAGGGGAAAAAGGAAAGGTATCTCTTACTGGTCTGCAGATGGTTCGGGAGCCAGCAACTGATCTCCATCCTCCCGACTGAACAAAGAGGACATGGTCCTCCAGCCCTTGGCTCCAGCTCCCTGGACCTACATACCAAAATCAAAGAAGAGACAACTGGGTTGTGGGTAGACATCATGGTAAGGGGCTTCCTCAGACAAACTTCAGAGCTCTTTCATCAATGAAATTTCCTTTCAAATCAAGCATATTTATGATGGGGGGTTTTGGGGGGCTCTGCAATGGATAGTGTGCTGGAACTCTTCAACCCAACTGCTCAGAAAGAATCTATGGAGATTCTCAGTCATCCAGATCATGATCGTTCCAAAAGATGCTCTTTCAAAAGGCAACTAGACTTTCTTCTTTTTTTCTTGAAGACGTCAGAACTGAAGAAGCTTCTTGGATGAAAACTGAAATGTCTTCAAGGAAAAAAACAAGAAAATCCAGTTGTCTTTTGAAAAGAGATGACTCTTTTTCTTTGGGCTGAGTAAAAATCTCTGAGATAATACTATGCAATAGCAACTTCAGAAATCTAAAAGGAGATTTAGCTCTGTATGAGGACAGTGACTTTTCTTACCTGCCGAGCCAACTGAGAAATGGAGTTCAATCCCTCCTCTGACAACAGTATGGAGTCTGTAGTTTCCACCAGTTGAGGATTCTCACTCTGAAATAAGAGATCATCTTTTGGGAATTATTAGTGCAACTTCCTGACAGTTAGAACAATTAACCAGTGGAACAACCTGCCTCCAGAAGTGGTGAATGCTCCAACACTGGAAGTTTTTAAGAAGAGACTGGACAGCCATTTGTCTGAAATGGTGAAGGGTTTCCTGCCTGAGCAGGGGGTTGGACTAGATGACCTCCAAGGTCCCTTCCTTCTTCTTCTTCTTCTTCTGATGATGATGATGATGATGATGATGAGTAGGCAACAGTGGCCTTTTGCTTCTACCGGAAACTGTGGCTCCGTTCCGTAGAGAGAGCAGAATAAAGACAGCTGAGCTGCCTTACTCCATTTTGAAATGAAATGTTGCACATCGTCTTTCAACATTCTCCCCTCTCCCATCCCAAAAATTATTTAATAATAATAATAATTTATATTACGGTCACAGACCAACATTGCAAATAAGAAACATAAAAATAAAGTAAAAGCGAAGACAATATATTATAATTAGTGGTGGATTGTCGGTGGCCAGTCAGAGTCTGCCTCATTTTGCAGACAGTATAACAACATTCTACATTGAAAGAGACTACATCGGACTGATCTGATAACAGCAATTCAACATAAAACAGATTGGTGCACATAAAAAAGATTGGTGATGATTTAATGATTTACAAAGGTGATCCCAGTATTGTCATTGGGCAGAATGGAGCAACTTCATTCCAGTTTGGGATGGGTATCTAATTTCCTAAAGTTATAAAATTTCCAATGCTTTTCTTACCTAAGGGAGCGTGTTGTTTCTTTTCCTGCATCACTGGGAAATTAGTTCAGGCTTAGATAGGTGGGTAGATGATCAAAAAGTCTGATTCAATCAATCAACAGAGATTTTTTAAATCAAGGGACATAACCGCATTTTCAACTAGGGTTGGGGGAACTTTTGGTTTTAGTATAACGCAGCGGTCCCAACCCCCAGTCTGTGGACCAGTACCGGACTGCGGCATGCCAGAACTGGTCCACACAAACAAGCAAAGCCCCATCCGGGGGATGCAAAACCACGCACCCTCCGGTCCGCAGAAAAACCTCTCTCCACGGAACTGATCCCTGGTACCCAAAAGGTTGGGGACTCTGGTATAATGCACACATACTGGCTATTGAGGAAACATTACCCATTCAGAAAAAGCTGCCACACAGGTAGTTCTCTTAGCTTAGTGGCTATTCAAAGTTGCCACAAACAAGCCCAAAAGATATTTATGATCCAGTTCCAGAGTTTTGAGGCCACCCCCCCCACACACACACACACTGATGGTCACATGACCACGTTGCAGGCACTAGACATTCAGCTCATCATTATGGCCAGTTGCAGCAATCCATGGTTACGTGACATGATTTACCTCTTTTTTTTTTGCTGGAAATCAAACATTTTGGCCAGTTTACGCCCAAAAAATGCCCATTAATACCTCCACATTTGCTTAATGACTGCCACAAAAAAGATATGAAATCAGGTCAATCACATGGGTGCCTCACGTTACAACTCTTGTGATGGAAATTCTGGGCTCCATTACAGCTGTAAGTCAGGGACTATCTGTAGTCAGAAATAACCACTTGATCAGAGGTCAGATTAGTTATTTGTTCTTTGCCACCTCTTTTAGTATCCTTCCTACCATCTCAGCTTATCATCAGGAGGTTCTTTCCTGATCAAACGGAAAAAAGGTTCATTTTGAAAGAATCAGTGGGGTAACAGGCTCCCACTGTTGTTCTCTTTCAAGATGAGGCCTATTATATGTATGGTCCACCTCAAAGCATTTTTGAAGGTAAAGATAATGTTAGAAGCGATATCATTTTACAGCATGCCTTCTGCCCCTTATTTATTTTTTTAAAAAATGCAAGAATTAGAATGATAGTAGATCACCGATAGTCACATATATCCCACTGTCTGTTTCTATTCTGGGCTAAAGAATGGTTTCCCATAAAAAATAGAAAGTAGAAGATATCTG
Organism: Crotalus tigris; assembly: GCF_016545835.1. Taxonomy (NCBI): domain Eukaryota; kingdom Metazoa; phylum Chordata; class Lepidosauria; order Squamata; family Viperidae; genus Crotalus; species Crotalus tigris. The sequence goes on along the minus strand of NW_024097256.1, from coordinate 99,968 downwards.
GGATCTTCCCCACCACATTCAAGTTGTGTGGCCTTTACCCCCCTTCCCCCCTCTGAATTTTTGTCAATGGCTTTGCCAGCTGAAAAATATTAGGAGTGAAGATCCCTCCATTTGGAATGGGTGGGAAAACTAATGAAGCCTATGTTGAATGGCCAAGGAAAAAGAAGAGGTGTGATCATCATGGATTGCTCTACCTCATCTTGAAGCTCCTCTTCCTGAGGCTCTCCACCAAGGGCTTGCAGTACTTTTGTTTTGTAGACTCTCCAGAATCCCTGAGACATTATTGCAACAGCCAGTTCAGCTTTTGTGGTCTCTGTTTCTTCAGATGCAAGAGAAGCTTTAAGCTTTATCCTTCTTTCTTCAGTTTCTGCATTGAGCGCTAAGCCAGTTAAGTTCCATTGGCCATTGTGCCACAGCACTCAGCTGCTTTGGAGGCTCTGCGGAATATTAGTAGCGCCGCTAGAAGCTAGTGTGTCCTGCTACTTCACACCTGTTACTAGCTGCCTCCTCCTTAGATCTGGTGTCTTCATTAACAATTCAGAAGCATACAGCATTCATCTCAAAAAAACAAAGTAGAATCAGATACATGGCTGAGCCAGAATAATAATGGATGACAGCTCTTGGAAACAACTGGCATCCCATCCCCAGATAAGTTGTGCAAAAAAATATGGCTGTCTTCTTCATTTCACACATGGAAAACTAATGCTTCTTGACTACCCTTGTCCATTAAACTTTTCTTTATGGGCAACCCCCCTTTTTGTGTAGAAAGCCTTGTGTAGTCTTCAGAATGTGCCGCTTGGCTTCAGAAGTTCCCTAATCCCAAGCAGACTGTTTCTCCCACTTTGGAATCACAAGGAAACGGTAGAGGAAAGCGTTCCTAAGTTGCTGCATTACACCCCATTGTCTGCACCTTGTAACTGATCTCCTGCAAGAACGGGCTTTGGAATGTAGGAGCTAGGCAGCAGGCTTAAAATAGCTGCTGACAGATAAATTATTTTGTAGGGCCGATAGCTTGCAGACTGGCGTCTTCTCCTTCCTGGATTTAGTTTCTGCTTTAGGCAAAATGCCAATCTCTCCCCCCCCCCCCACTCTGCCAAATGTCCAAACGGTGTCTTAAAACCTGCAAGGAAGCTGGTTTTCCAGATTATGCTTTAACTGTTGAAGAGAAGGCAAGGAGATGTTCTCTTTCCATCATCCAACTTGCTTCAGCTGGGGCCCTTCTCCCTTTAGCTAACGACAGATGCCTGTCCATTGCCTTTAAATGTGGATAAATGTCTTATTATTTCTCAACATGGTGTAGCAACATGATAACAAATTGTTAATGAAGTGGCTACTCCTTTGTCTTGTGCTGGCAACCATATGCTAATGCCACAGACTCATTTGTGCTATGCTTCATATAGCCAATCTATATCAAACACAGGTTCCTCACGAAGCTGAATCCTACTGGGAAGTGTGTTCAGATCCAAGAGTTGTAAAGCAAATTTTGTCCAAACGTAAACTTGGGTTCAATGTACCTACTCACATCCTTTATTCACCCAACATTTAATGAGGGTGACTGTGGCTCAGAGGTCACCGGGAACGCTGGAAATCATGGCACTGAGAAATTCTGATGCTTCTTTGGACATGGGTGGGGGGAGGATAGAAAACAATTTTCTAATGAACTGATTTGTGAGAAGGGAACGCCTCCTTCTAAAACTATCCTCTCTCCCAAACTCCCCCAAAACCTAAGCCCTGCCTCTTCATTATATACCGCTACATCAGTGGTTCTCAACCTGTGGGTCGGGACCCCATTTGGGGTCGAATGACCATTTCACGGGGGTCGCCAAACAACGCAGTCCGCCATTTTTTTCCCCTTTTCCTTAGCTGTGCTACTCCCTTTTATTCTATTGGCTTTTGAAAGTCAATAGAATAGACTCTCATAAATAGAGTCTAATTCTATTGGCTTTCAAAAGCCAATAGGAATTGTCCATGCTGTCTCTGCCCTGCTGAGCCTGCCAAAAGTCCCAGTCTGCAAACCGTGCTGCACCAGTTGAGTAGTCATCGACTTACGACCGGTTGAGTAGTCCTCGACTTATGACCGGTTGGGGGTCGCAGCATTAAAAAGGTTGAGAACCACTGCGCTACATGTATCTCAACCACTGGAGATTATGTGTGCGCACATGAGCACATGTGGGTGCTGTATCCCAGCTTCAGAAATCTGCCCACCTGCCATAGAGATAAATACTCAGGTTAGTTAACCCATGGCAAGCTATTGACCTGATGGAAAAGTAGAGCATAAACACTCACTAAACTTGAGTGTTCGTGCAAATCTATTAATAACAAATAATTTGAAATTCACTCACCTAAAGAGCATATGGTGTCAAAATTTCACATCTTGAGTGATGCATTATACCCCATTGACTGCAACCTGTAATGGATCTAATTATATTATTTATAATATTTGGATTATCTCAATACCTAAGATTTATGGGTTGCTAAGAAGGAAAAATCATGTATTTTCCCATACAATTTGTTTTTATCCCTTTGTATGTCATGGAGACAATGGCGTATTTTATTTTATTTTTTGTTATCACTTTAATGAATGGGGAAATGAATGGGGTCCCAATACAGATTTGAATCAAGAAAGTCCAAGGCCATTAGGCCTTAATCTCCCAAGAGACGTTTTCATCATTCCATCCAAAAGGGAAATGCTACTCATAAATTTGCAGTTAGATCATCTTTTAGGATTCTGCCATGCTGATTCCTTTCCCAGAGAAGTGTCATCTGTTGTAACATAAAGCAGTGTTACAGGAAACAGAATAGTGTGATCCACTTGAAAGCAAGAGAAACCTAGATCAATACAATGTAATGACCTCCAAATGAAACCTGATCAGGCCAGAGGGGTTATTATTCTTTGCTTATAAAATATCTTGATGAGGAATCCTGAGGATGTGTATTTCCTTCACAGAGGATTAGCTGGACATTAGGAAAGCACATACACACAAACCACAATAGTGCCTTAGGTCAAAGGGTCACTTTTTGTGACTAAACATTAAACAACGGTGAACTACAACACAACCTCTTAATGGGATAGAATTACATTCTAATTATGTTCATCTTAAAGGTTTAAAGTGGAATTCCACAGAAGGATAAAGAGCTGGCAAGTCACTGTTTTTTCTTTTCTAAGGACGGTAGAATCCGACCTGCAAATCAGATCAAGAAATAAAGGCTGAAACTCTTATTAGTTTTATTTATTTATTTTTTAAAAAATCCTCTGCATTACAATATATATAATAAATACATAGTTGCTAACAACAGAAGTGTTACAAGAAGAAACATGAAGTTTAACAAATAGCAACAGAGCAGAACTAACAACTTCTACCTAGTATCAGTTTAACAATTTTTTTGTCAAAACAAATAATAAAATGTAATAAATGCACTAAAACAGTGGTGGCGAACCTATGGCACAGGTGCCAGAGGTAGTACTCAGAGCCCTCTCTGTGGGCACGCGCACTGTCGACCCAGTCCTAGGCCTTCAGTTGGGTTTTATAAAATCTTTTCACTTTAGGCCTCCGCTGCCATGTGCAAAAAAAAAAAAAAAAAAAAGGTTCAGTCAATTTCAACTTCTCGCGGGAAAAAAAAGATCTTGCAAAGTTGGAATTGATTGATTGAACTTTTTAGTCCCACCCAGTCTTCCGTTACCACCGCAGCCATGCCCACCCAATGGGCCACACCCACCCGGCACTCGACGATGCATAAGTGGGTTTTGGCTTGCAGTTTGGGCACTCAGTCTCTAAAAGTTTCGCCATCACTGCACTAAACCAACCAGAAATGCATGCAGACATATCTATTGATAGATAGAGGAATTAGAAATATGTCTTTTCATATGGAATGGAGGTAAGTAGATTTTTGGTGGTGGTTCTCTGGACAGGACATTAATATTCTTTCTTGCCTTCCTCTATTAAAAACAGCGGAGCTTTGGGGGATAATCTAGTCACTAGATTCTAGTGGATTACTGCCCTGAGGGAGACATTGGAGTAGATGACCTGTAAGATATATTCCACATCATGCATTCAGAATCTTAAAAAAACTGATTATAAGTGGACTTCAAATGGTTTTATGTGGAAATTGGAAATACTTGTGCTACCGAAATACTCTTAGCATTGGGAGAACAGGATCATATTAAGATATCCTGGAAAAAGGGAGCGCAGTGATGATTCTGCCAAGTCACTTAAGTCAAGACGGCACTTTTATGTTTAAGAACACACCAGTATTTCCAATTAACACTATGTTAAATAAATGTAATTGCCAGCAGCTTTGAATGTCGTTCTGTAGCAGAAATACAGTACATGCTCTAAATCCAACAAAGGAGTATGATTTTTAGTCCTTTAATTTATTTTAGGTCATGTTGCTTGTTTGTTAATCCACTATAACTGCTTTTCCCTGAATTTGGTTAAATTGCAAGCTTTTGTATCTTTGCAGATGAGGCTTTTAATTGAAATGCACCATTAATATTTGATGTTAGGATAGTTCAGTGTTGTTCAAATTCAGCAACTTTAAGACATGTGCACTTCAACTCCCAAAATACCCCCAGCCAGAGTCAGCTCCGGGAGTTAAAAGTCCACACATCTTAAAACTGCCAAGTTTTGCAAACACTTGGTTAATTTATGTCATTTATTTTTCCAGCTATTACATTCAGATGAATTGTGGAAACTTAGAAATACATATTAAATATCTAGAAATATATTCGTAGAAGTTATGCTTCCTTGGTGCTCCCATTAGTCATTTCATTCATAACCATGATTGGCTACCGAACTTCATCTCATTCATACTGAAATTGTTTTGAAAACGCCCAGAGGGTGGCGCCGTGAGATGACGTCACGCGCGCCTATGGGAAGCGGAAGTTAAGCTTCCTTTCTCTCCCCGGCGAGCGTCGGAATTGGGATATGGCTCCCAAGAGCTCCCGTCGAACGGGTTCGCATAAGGCGCATTCCTTGGCCCGCCAGTGGAAAACGAAGAGACGGCGACGAGATCTGGATCAGATCCACCACGACATGTTGCCCGAGAACGCGACGAAGCTGCTGCGCCAAGAGCTGGATCCCGACCTGCCTGGCAATGCCCAGCATTACTGCCTGCATTGCGCGTGCGTCAAGGCGGTGGGAGGGGAACGGGTTGGTCCCCGTGGAATACCCCTTGCATATAGAGATAAGAATTAGAACCACCAACTTCCTCGGTTGTGGGATAGAAAACTTTATGTCCCTTTAGACCAGTGTTTCTCAGTCTTGACAATGGTAAGGTGTGGACTTCAACTCCTAAAGTTCCCCAGCTAGCATGGTTTTTTGGGGGAATTCTGGAAGTTGAAATCCTCAGTTTAAAGTAGCCAATTTTGAAAAATGCTACTTTAGACATAAATGAATTGCCTATCAAAACGTAAGATTTTAGCTGCAGAATGTATGTTGGAAAAGTGAAGAATCTGCTTTTTTCTCTTTCAAAGAAAGAGCTGAAGAAGTTCTGTTTTATGGGGTTAAAAATTAAACTAATTAGGATGCAAAAAAAAAACCCTTAGGCAGTTGCTAGGTGATAACAAAGAGCCAGAGATTTCTGCATTACTTTGCCATCCCATCCAGATTTTTGCAATCCAAACCTGGAGCCCTAATTGTAGACAAAGGGAGCAAAGATGAAGCTGAGCTCTTATGTTTTCTTTCGGGTTTTTTTGGGGAGGGGAGGGGGAGAGAAAAGATAAGAGAGGTTGTTTTTTAAACTGCAGCCCAAATCTGGTCACTATTTTAAAATTTTTATTTGATGGTCCTGTAGGGCTCATTATTTACATTTTAGGGAAAGGTATATAAATGGGAGCAGCTCATGATAACCCTGTAGCACAGCGCTCTTTTAAGGTTCAAAAGGCATAATTCTGCAAATTAATTAAGTCATGCACTAAAGAAAGACTGGAATGAGGGGTCCTTAGTGCTCTTTGAGCTTGAATATTGGCAGACATTTTATTACCCAAACTAGGTATCATCATCAGAGCTAGCAGGGAGTGGGGTTTGCTCTATTTTATATTCTAGTGGCTTGTCTTCTCAGTTTTGGTGGGAGTGGTAGAGGGTCTTTGGGTTGTTAATCGTTAGTTTGTTCGGCAGTTCTTTGATTGGGGTTTATTTCTAAAGACTAGAATTTAGCTTTCCCTGCCCAACAACTAAATCACTAGGCCCAACTGACTTTTCACCAGCTTCCAGCTTGTTTCTTTTTGTCTCTTCTTAGGCGATATTTCATTGACTTAAAAGGTATGAAGGATCATTTCAGATCAAAAGTTCACAAAAAGAGGTAATGTTAATTTTATTTATTGGGGGGGGTACCCTTCTTTTCTTGAACCTGGACCGGTGGTGGCGAACCTATGGCACGGGTGCCAGAGGCGGCACTCGGAGCCCTCTCTGTGGGCACATGCACCATCTCCCCAGCCCCACCTCCTCCCACGGCCCCCTCCTCACCAGCAGTCCCCCCAGAGGAGAGTTGCCCCTGGGTGAGGCCCACGCAAAGCAGCGCAGCCAAGGACATGGTAGCTGGGCAGCAGGGACAAGACTCTGCCCTTGTGCCCCGTTGCGCGCAGATGATGCTGCGAGGCATGGGCGGAGGGCATGGCCGCCATGGCGCTGCTGGGCTGCCTGGGTGATCTGTGGTGAGCTGTGGAGTTGGTGGGTGGCCCAGTGGGCAGGGCGGAGCAAGGATGGGGGTGGTGGTGGGAGTTTGGAGCACTCGGTCTCTAAAAGGTTTGCCATCACTGACCTGGACTATCTCTTCTGAATGTCCTACCTGTCGCATATATCTACCAACTATATAATCGGAATGTCTTCCAATGCAAAGAAGATGGGATTCCATTAAGGTTTTGTGTCCTTCATCAACTGGAATATCAGCATTTGCAAAACTTTTGGATTTGTTTCTGTTTTTTTTAAGACTGAAACAGTTGAGTGAGGAGCCCTACACCCAGGAGGAAGCTGAGAGGGCTGCAGGAATGGGGTCCTACATTGCTCCCAAGAAAATTGAAGTCCACACACAACCTCTGGATGAGATGGATGAATCCAGCTAAGACACAAGGATGTTTTGTCCCCATCTGAAAAATCTGGAGATAGTAAAAGCATCGGTATAATTAGGTGGTTTGGAGTATGCTATCTTTAAAATTGTACTATTATTTATTGCATTAGTTTTGCAGTATTAATACTGAAATGTATATACAGATGAGAAAGATCAACCCTCTTGGATGGAAAAAAGACATTTTACCCCTGTTCGGTATGGATTAGAATTCAGCAGCGGGTCAGAGGCAGGAGCCATGCTGCTCAAATGAACTTGCTTTTGATTCTCTTACAGTGGTTTTAAATGTGACTGTGGACTTGAGCTTTTTGTTCTTAATGTTCCACTCTTCCATTGAGCCCACTTAATAAATGAGCTGACAATCTGTTGGCTAATCCTTGCCTATTTTGTTTTGGGGTTTTGATTTGAATGTATTGAAGGATGTTTTCTATAACTGGTAAAAAAAGGAACAACTGATGCCATTTTGACTTTGTTTGAACTTTTAAAAATCACATCGATGGCACGGATCAGAATCTCTCATTCAGCCTGCCTAGAAACTGAAAAGTCCATTTTCTTTCCCTGGTTTAATTTGCATTTATTGGAAGTAAAGACCGGTTGTTAGTGGGGGAATCCTCTAAATTGGCGTGTTACAAGTCTGTGCTACTGATGAATCACTGGGGAAGGAAGATACATTTGGTTCAGGGATAGAATATTGGTTCAGAATTGTGTTTCAAAACATAATGGTAGAGGTGAACCACCTCTTGATGACTGGGTAGCCATGATTAACACCTGGGAGAAGACAAGAGCCCTGCAGATAGTGTGAACAAGTGGACAGATCAGAATTTCATTTCCTTAGTTACCTCTTGACACTTGTAAGCCACTCCTATTAGCAATTATTCTAAGCAAATTAATTCCTCATTTCCCACACTAAGATTAAAACACAGTAAATACGCTTGATTCAAATGACTAAAACGGTGTTTCTCAGTCTTGGGAACTTTAAGATGTATGGACTTCAATTCCCAGAATTCCCCAGCCAGCCATGAAACACGTTCTCTTGCAATCTCCCTTTATTAACTCACTGTTCACTCCAGGAGTTCGATTCCTTCGATCCTGACTGACTCAAGATTGACTCAGCCTTCCATCCTTCCGAGGTCGGTAAAATGAGAACTCACGATTGTTGGGGGCAATAGGCTGACTCTGTAAACCGCTTAGAGAGGGCTGTAAAGCATTGTGAGGCAGTATATAAATCTAAATGCTATTGCTATTGTTGCTTTTCTGCATGATTGATTAAAACCATTGTTCTCACTTAGAGCAGAGAAATGAGTTAGATCCCAGTTTCCAATCCAATCTTTGAAATGAGACAATGCATAATTATTTGGAAATAGGCAGTAAATGCGATTCCTTCCTGGAAATAATTTAACAAGACAACAGTGCATCATGGCTATAGATAAAAAGTGTAGTGTGTATATGACCACACAATTCAGTTTAGGGTTAATAGGCTACAATTATAACTTCAGCAAAGTAAGTCTTCCTTTTTTTGAATTTTACTTATCTCTAGTTCAGTGTTACCAGTTGCACACTTTGATCACCCTTCATCTACACAAAAATCTTTTCCTGCCAAAAAAAATTTACATTTTAATTTATATAACTTTTGCAATTTGGTAATTCTATATCATTTTTCCTTGGAACATTTTCTCCAAAATCAATATTCTAAGTTTTGTGGAAGTGAAGTATTTGGAGAATGAAATTTGAAATTTCTTTTTACAAAGTGGAGATATACAATGCCAACCTGGAGTAGGGAAGATAGATTCTGGGATGTACTCACACATTTGCAATATGCTGAGTTGATTTCCTGACTACAAGTGGTTTATTTTCCAAGATGTGGGATGTGGAGATCTGCCAGAACCAAACTTTTGCCTCATAAAGTTGTATTAAATTTGCTACTTATAACCGTCTCACGTGAAGCTTTCTCCGATCGTTGCAGCCTGTGGTTTATTAATTGCATAAATAATTGCATTGTTTAGCATTTCCTATCCAGCTTCTGTTGCCTTGATTTTATATCTGGTTGGTCAATTTTGGGATCTGTAAAGGAATTTCAAAGGAATGAGCAAACCATTAAAGAGGACTTGATGATTAAACAGCCCAGAGAAAGAAGAAATGATGAGAAAGAAACTCAGCCAGACTTGGATTTTGTTTGATATAAGACTGAGATATTCTTGGACTGGCTTTCAAGATTCTTTTAATATACCTTACAATGATAAGTAACATTCAATGAATCCTCTTTTTTATATATATATATGCTGGCTGGAGAATCCTAGGAGTTGAAGTTCCCAAATTGCCAATTTTGGAGACTCCTGCTGTAGAAGTGCAGGCTGAGTTGGAAAGTTGGGTTAAACATGTCATACGTTTGGAGTCATTGCACTTCCACTAGATTCTTATATAGAGTAATACACTCTTCTGTGCTTTGAACTCAGTGAATGCTTCTGATTATTTGTGCCTGACACTTAGCCTGTCCTAGCTCAAAGAACTAACAGCATCCAAAGAAAAAAATTAAAATAATCAAAGATTCCACATATCCCCCCCCCTCCTCATTTCCCCAGGACATTCTTTCTATTCATTCACATTCTAGGCCATGTGGAAGTATTCTTGTGCTTGTTGTATTACCATGGTTATTCACAAATAACCGCATTGATGTATTTTCTGCTGTGGTATGATGAGCACTCTTAAGATAGTTTTCAAATAACACAAAGCCAGAGGGATGGATTTGCATAAGCCAAAAGCAAACCAAATTATAGTTTAGATGAGTGCTCTAGATCACATCTCGCATTCCCATTGAATAGAGGATTTGTTCCATTAAAATATTTAGATGATCTAAACAACACACTGGGAACAGAATTAATCCTTGGCTACATTAGTCAGACATCACAGGGTGCACATTTAGCTGTTGACATCTGCTGAAGCAGCATATTGTTAGCTCTGAATCAGCAAAGCTAAATGCTTTTTCTTTGGAAGAAGAAAGAAAAAAGTTTTTCATCATTACTGCCTGCACTCCCCTTCTGCCGTGTGATTGAGACAAAGTGCTAAGCTGAATTTTGGTTATTGCTTGCAGTGATTAATTCTGTTATCTCCCTCTACACTCCCAACATTCTGCATTTTTGAATTTTCTAGTCCTGGTTAAGGAATATTATTTCAGAGATGAAGGCATTGCTAGTTGCGTTGGGGTAAATACACCAACCTATTGCATAAGATCCTTGGAAGATTTTGCAACCCTAAATATGGGTTCAGAGTGCATAATTATGTTCACGTAACATGCTGTGCTCAAACCAAACATTTATGGTTTCCCTTGACACATTGTGCTAAGACAAATCTATGTAGATTTTTTTAGCTTAATCTGGCATTGCATAAATTAAGAATACAGCTTTTCTCTTGGAGGCTGTTGTACGCTGGCCTATATGGGTCCTTCTGTTAGAGGCTGCCTGGAAAGTAAAGCTGAAACAAGCAATGGGAGGGGCAGACCCAATAGCTATTTGGGGACCCCCTTTTTGTAGATACAAAGCTCTGGTTACAAGAGTCAGGAGTTTAATCTGATTGCTTGCACAGGAAAAGTAGAATTAAATTACAGACCACATATTAATTAACATCAATTAACTTTATTATTAATGAACATTATTATTAAGGAAATGGCAGCATAAGACACTCAGATAGGTGGCAGCAATGAAGCTTGTTTGTTCTCAAACTGCTAAACAGAGTTTAACCTGGTTAGAAATCCATCAGGCTGAATGGGTTGAGTTGCTGGCCAATTTGAGAATTCAACAAGAAGATGTTTCTTGTTTATTTAATTATTTTATACCCCACCTTTTTTATTTTTATGGAACTCAAAATGGCGAACATATCTAATGCTTATTTTCCCCACAACAACCCTGTGAGTTTGGGCTGAAAGAGACTGACTAGTCCAGGGGTAGGCAACCTTGGCTCTTTTATGACCCATGGACTTCAACTTTCAGCATAGCTGACTCAGGAATTCTGGGAGTTGAAGTCCATGAATCATAAAAGAGCCGAGGTTGCCTACCCCTGGACTAGCCCAAGGTCACCGAGCCAGTTTTCATGTCTAAGGCAGGATTAGAATTCACACTCTCCAGGTTTGTAGCCTGGTGCATTAAAACATGACTATTAAATCTTCAAGAACCCAGTTCTTGATGATTTATATAAAAAGTTTTATAGATGGCAGGCACCACCTGCGAGATTAGCAAAAATGTTTAAAAACATGTCTAGTAACTTGGAAGTGCAATCAAAAACCAGGCATGCACTACCATCTTCGGTGGACGTGCCTTAAAGCAAAAAAAAAAAAAAAAAAAAATTGGACAAAAATTCAGGTCTGGTTAAATAAGATGTTAAGAAAACATGTAGATTTTAAACCGGAACTATTTTTATTAGGTATAGTATCAGGAAAATATCATAAAGAAAGTGTATATTTAATGTTGCATGTATTACAGCAGCAAGAATTGTATTTGCTCAGTATTGGAAAAATAAAACACCATCTGAAGAAGAGATAATCAAGAAAATACTGGACTGTGCAGAAATGGATAGACTTACACTGAAGATTAAAGAAAAAGAAAACAGAATATTTTCAAATATGGGATGTATTTTATCATTGGCTGGAAAAACGGGGTAGAGATTAGGAATTTAATGTGTATTATTAAGTAAAACAAATGGACCAGACAACATGTTGTTTACAAAGCACTTATGAATTGTAAAGATCCAGAGGGAAGGGATCAAAAGCATCATCAGTCTTGAATTCCTTAGTGCCCAAAAGAGATCTAAGTCCAATCCGCTTTGGATTCCATTGACCCTTATCTACCACCGATCTGCTTTGACTGTTAGTAGTTTTTGTAGAGAGCATAAGATTTTGCAATAAATCTTTATATTCCTTTGAACTGCCTGGATTTCTGATTTTCCTGCCCTTGACAGCTGGGTATGATCTATGTAAATTTTACTGGGCATGTTCCCTGTTGTGGAATTGGGGCCAGACAGGCAATTATAGCATGCTCTAAATGCCGGTGTTTACCCTGCAGCATCAGATTAATGCAAAACTGAGCTCTCGGAATGTAACGTTCAAAACTTTGTTCGCTCTTGATTTTTGTTTTTTTTTTTTTTTTGGTGCAAACTAAGAAAAACAAGGGTGTTCCAGTTCTCCACTCCACATAGCTTTTGCTCAGAGTAAAATATTTAGCATTTAGCTGTACAACAGAAAAACCCAACAGCCTGTATAAAGCATTACATAACCTGTCTTCCCACATGTCCTATTAAATATACAGCAATTCCTTTTTTTGTGAGTCATGAATTGAGATAGGCAAGGAATTACACAAGACAGAAAATCCCTGGTGTTAGCCTCTGCTTTAAAATATTTTATTAGGCATTTCAAACATTACTTTGTACTCACATAAGTTAGAATATATATATATATTAAAAATAGCTTTTAACAACTGCAATTCTTAGGGACACAAGTCAACATTTGTTGATCATGGTCAACAATCATGCAACAAAGTCTGGATTAATTTTTGAGAGGTCCCCAAATGACACAGAATATTTAAAACAGAGTTTTTGGTAAAGTACAAGGGTAGAGACCTCTTGCTGCAAGTATATGCAAAATGCTCCATCTCAGTTTTTTGGTACTGGGTGTAGTAACCAAGCTGACGGTTGGGGTTGTAGGTTCTTGGGAATGTTGGCATGAATAGTAAGAGTCTGAGATGGAAAGATACAACAGGAGATCCTGCATGAAAGTGGTTTTTAGGCAGCAATCATAACTTTGATGAGAAAGCAATTGCTTTGCTTACCATGGAGAATAGACTCAGTCCCCAGCAGTTACATATTGAAAGGTAGCTCATCACTGCCAATAAAATAAATTTCTGTATAATATTTGCAAAGATCTCTGGCTTGGCTGCACCCATTCAGTCATAGCTGACCTTCAGCATAATTGTCCTGATATGGGAGGTTTTTTTTTAAAAAATCATTATAGGAGAAGAAATATACAGCCAACTTTCTGTTCATTCCCCTTCCCCTGTTGATGCATTATTCTAATTGAAAGAAGAATATTCTTCTGAATCCCCAGTCTCCATTCTAATCACTAGTTTAATGTTATTTAGGTCACAGATGTCTGGACACATGTTCTCTGATGCAATGCCGGCAGTCTGCAGTCTCCCATAAAGCAGCTTTTCTGCCTAAAGCCACAGGAACGTTACACAATCACTTGCTCTGCTGTTCTGACCTTCTCTTCTCTTTCCCTTCTCCTCAAATTTCCCTTTCATCATAGATTAGAAGGAAGGAAATGACCTTTTGGAAACCTCTTTCTTTAGAACTCCACAAGAAGGTTTTCCTAGAAATTCTGTTTCCATCGGTAACACAGAACCCAGGCTTTATCTGATTTTATTTTCTAATTGTCCATCTTTTTCCCTTTCCCTCCTCAGTTCACATTGGATGACAGTTCATGACCCTTTGCCTTTTACGTACGCATGTTGAGTAGAAAATAAAGAAAAATGGACCTATGGGTCAAGAGATCAAGTGAAGCCATCTCCAAACAATCTCAAGGGACGCGCAGAAGCACAGCTTTGGCCAAAACACCATTCACTGGATGGAGACGTAGTTCCCAATCCACCTATTGAAGACTGCAGCAGCAAAGCAGCAATACGATCCAGTCAGCGTGTGTCTAAGCCACAGCTTCGAAAAATGTTAATGAAGCTATAGGTATATTGTGCCCGTATAAGAGGTCCAGGTGATCTGGAGCAATGGGGGATTTGAGGTGGGAGCTGATTACACATGCAAATGGGAAAGTGGTTTGCTTCTTAAGGGCTTCCTTTTCCCACAAGAGGTGTCCAAGGTGTCAAGGTGATGGCTGTGACTCTTTGATCAAAGCCCTGCCCCCTCTTTTAAATTATTATTGTACCTTCAATGCCTGTAAAAAATGACTAGGGCTTAGATTACATAATCATCATATTGACCTTTTGACACGCACCCCACAGATATCGTAATTTCCAGCTTTCGGAAATACAAAACAAATTCCTCCCAATTTGACCATGCCTTTCCAATGACTTTACTTCATAGCCTTCCACGAATGAGTTTCAGGTTCTACCTGAGAAAATGGTCCTCCCTTAAAGTAAGGTGATCCCTCTCTGGATGTCATGGAGAGGCCTGGCAAGAGCCTTATGGAGGTCTTGGGCTGCCAGTATCAATGCAGAATAGGATCCGTCTTCTACATGGGTTTGCCTCCATTTAACCCTTCTATATCAACTCAGATTATTTCTGTGGAATGTTAATCTCCCATAATCTGAAGGCCCTTCTCCTCCTCTTTGAGAGACTCATACAAGATGCTAAATCTTAACTCCAGATTACTGAACAACAATTCCACTGTTCGTATCCTACAACATGCTAAGACAATTACTGGGTTTCCTCAGACTACTCAACTCTATCTCCCTCATCCTGATTTTTTGTTTGTTTGTTTCTTTATTTGTTTTAAAATTTCTTAGGGATTAAATTACCTGAAAGTTGATGCAGCCAGACAGAAAGCTCTTTATGAATCAAGAAAGCAGGGTGAGATCCAGGGAGAGCCTTGTGAACCAACCAGATCTTCAGACAAGACAGTTGTGTGAAAGCCTGCAGCCTTGTAGGTGATGGCTCCACTGAAAGGGAATGGTGTAGGTTTGAAAACATTGGGGTCTATCCTTTTGGGTGAGAATCCAGAAAAGCGAGCAAGCGCAGAGGAAAAGAGTATCAAGGACTACCCTTCCATTATAGGAGAAGAATATAAAAGGCAGTGCAATTGTAATGTACCTGACTAAAGGCTGCATACAAACTCCACCAGATATACGTTCATGAGTCCCCAGGTTGAATACAGTACCAGAGACTCTGCCATCTTCAGTGGTCTGGGTCATTCCTGTTTGGTGGTATCTGGGCCTAAAGGTTCTGGTGGGGGCTTGATCTCTTCAGACAGCTGCCGGACACTGTAGTAAGAAAGGCTCAGTCCCATAATGGCTAAGATCAGGGCCAAATGATTCATCAGCCGATCTTCAGACTCTGATTCCGAGCCACTGGCCAGCTGCATCTGTAGGAAAATACATTCATGGAAAGTACATTAAAATTTAAAAATAGAGAGATGCAACCATTTGGGACGGAATCTACCTGGTGCCCCAAATTACTTTTGGGACTTTGAGAAAACACATGATAGGCACAGTCTTCCAAAAGCTGTCGTGGTGTACATGTGTTTGTATGTGTGTACGCATTCGATTCAGTGTTGACTCCTGATGAATGCTTGGACTAGTTACTACAATTTTCAGAAATGGTTTACCATTGCTTTCTTCCTAGGGCAGGGGTAGGCAACCTTGGCTCTTTTATGACTTCTGGACCAGCATGGCTGGTTCAGGAATTCTGGGTATTGAAGTCCACATGTCATAAAAGAACCAAGGTTGCCTACCCCTGTCCTAGGACTAAGAGATAGGGACTGGCCCAAGGTGATGCAGCTGGCTTTGTGCCTAAGGCAGAAGCAGAACTCATAGTCTCCTGGGTTCTGCCCTGGCACCTTAAACCATTACACCAGTAATAATAATAATTGGAATAATTGCCTTACACATTGCCTAAAGCTGGAGCAATTATGATTTTAGTACCTTTGCATTAAAATATGAACAAGCGAGTTTTGCCTCCTTCTTATTAGGAAAGAAGTTTTACTGTACTCAGGGGAACCTACTCGTAAGAAAATCCACTCAGGTTTGCGTTGCACATGGACTCTCTTCTGCAAGGATCAGTGGGATGCCCATAGCACTTTCATAAGGCCCTAAAGACCTGGCTTCAAGTGTGTGTGCAGGGACCCACTTTTTCCTTGTATTATTGTTTATTTTCTCGACTGCTGTGTGTTTTAATTTTTGTATTGTTGCAATTGTTTTTACTTTAATTTTGTACTTGGCCCAAATTCACTCGTTAAGATGGGCAACCCTACAAAATGAATATAGGGTTATATTCATTATATTACGACCACAACTGAGCCCAACGTTTCTGTTGCTAAGTGAGACATTTATTAAGTAAGTTTTGCCCCATTTTACCGCCCTTTTTTCTGAACCTCTGCTCTGCTTATCTTCAAACTAGACTTTAATTTGATTTAAATGGGGAACTCCATCTAACAGCAAAGTGGTTGGTTTTTTTTTTTTCACAAAACAACACATATTGGCACCTGGCAGGTTCCATAGCAAAATGCTGCAGTGCAGAGAAGTCCCCGTTTTGAATTCCAGGGATTCCATCCTATCCCCTCTTTTCATGAGATTTTCATTCCACTTTTAGATGTCAACCTTCCTTCACCACCAAGTCACCACTGCTAGCTTCCTCGTCTCTCCCCATAGCAATACCTGAAGATTGTTTCTTCCTAAGCATGTACTTAACCAGGTTTACTCTTCTACAGACCTTGATCTTTCTATAGGTTTGAAGACTTTCCCCTTGTTCCCGGATGTTTTAGGCTACAGTAGGATCTGTCCTTATAGCCTGAACATGAGAAAAAGAGGGAACCCTGCTAAAAAAAATTCTTTGTTGTCTTTTCCTGGATTGTTAAGGCCCCTCTGAATTATGACATCTGTTTGTTGTTGTTGTTAATTGCAAAGTCGTGTCCGACCCATCGCGACCTCATAGACAATGTTCCTCCAGGTTTTCCTGTCCTCTACCATTTTCTGGAGTCCATTTAAGTTCACACCTACTGCTTCAGTGACTCCATCCAGCCATCTCATACGACATCTGTTACTGAATGATTATTCAGGATTTTCCAGCAAGATAATTCCTATCTGTCTTCTGTCCTTCTATCACTCTGATCTCTAATAGAGGAGGAAATTCTGCTTACCTGCAACAGCCGAAAGTATCCTGGGGTCAGGCGTCGGAGACGGAAGATCATAGTAGAAGAAAAGAGAGAGAACTCCCCTTCCTAACTCTCTTCTTGTGGGTTTTTGAGTTATTTAGGCAGAATCAAGCTGTAGAAGGAAAAGGAGAAGCTTAGGACATGACAAGAGGAAGGGAAGCACAGCGAACATTCTTTGGTATCTGGCAGTGAAATGGTCTGCAGGACTTGACTGCATAGACCACTGTTCTGGTGACCCCAAAGTTCTTCTGGCAAAAGACGTGACGCTAATTGCATGGGTTGTTGTTTGAGTTATTCATTAGTTTAATGAGCATCTCATGCTCATCTCTGTCTAAAACAGGGGAACTCCCTGAAATGTATGGTACGTGGAATGCCGCCATCACTCTCTCTTGGTTCCCTAGTGTTTTCAACCAACTTCAGCATTCTCCAACTGACTATCTTCTCTCTCTTTATTTCTTCCTCCGATGTTAAGGCAATGGATATAAATGTACATACCGCTCAAGATCCCGGTCCTTGCGTATCATCTCCCAGCAATAACGCTGGACGATTGTGTGCAAGAGATGTTTTTTTCATTTTGCCCTCCTCCCTTCCTGCCCAATGATGAGCCTGCCACTGCTTGCCTTAGCAGCAGCTGTCACAAGGAATCAGCACTCCCTGCTCTGTTGACCGCACGCGATCCACGCATGAAGAGGAAGGTTTTTCCTGGCTTTCATTAAGGAAGCAAAATGTGGGAGCAATGTACATCATGAGAACCTCAGTCTGTGAGAACTAGTTTCCAGTGTGATATTGTAAAACAGACCTTCGTGGAGAACCAGATATTCTAGATCACAGAGGACAATCCATAACTGAAAGAGTCTTTCACTCCAAGGGCACTATAAATATGGGAGGAGGAAGGAGGAAGGGGGAAGGAAGGAAGGAAGGGAAGAAGAAGAAGAAGAAGAAGAAGAAGAAGAAGAAGAAGAAGAAGAAGAAGAAGAAGAAGAAGAAGAAGAAGAAGAAGAAGAAGAAGAAGAAGAAGAAGAATAAGAAGAAGAAGAAGAAGAAGAAGAAGAAGAAGAAGAAGAAGAAGAAGAAGAAGAAGAAGAAGAAGAAGAAGAAGAAGAAGAAGAAGAAGAAGAAGAAGAAATAATTTATCCAATCAACCAGAGCAATCATTGGGCAATGTTGGAGCTGAAGTCCAACAACTAAAATCCAACTACTGAAGTTCATTTAGAGGTTCATCATGGTGAGCAGTAATGCATTTCAATAAAATTATTTCTAGATAATCAACTCTAGGTAACATATGCAAATATTATTTGTAGAAAAAGGTGCAACTTTATTTTTTTTATAAAGTGGAAAGTATTTTTTTTCCAAAACATCATGGAAAAAGCATTCAAAAATATTAATTGCTTTTCAAAAACAAGCAATAATTTCAGAACGAATCAGAGAAAGAAGTTAATCAAGCTGCTTCAAATTTTCTAGAAGAACATTTCCCCATTTCTCCTTCCAGAGTCTCCTACCTGGAATAGCTTGGCCTCAGATTTCATGCAATATGTCTTAATTAGGATTTCACAGAACACTGGGGCATAATTTTATTGGGTTTGGCCAACACAACCTGAATCCCACCCTTGTAATCAATGACATATTGCTTATAGTGCAGCTAACTGTGATTTAGTCAACCAACCAGGAAAAAGTACAGGGTATAATCCCAGATAGCTCATCACCTAGTTGTTTTCTATCAATTTTTGGTCCTTTCTCCTATAGCAATGCCTTTTCTTTCTTTTCTTTTTATTAACTTTTTAGTAAAATTGTAAGAACATTACACCAAAATAAAGATACAAAGAACAAAGTGAAGGAAAAGATAGAGCATGACTATAAGCATTATGGAAAATGTTTTAGCAATGTATTCTCCATTTGTTTTCACCACTACTAACCCAACTTAAATATTTGTACTCTACACTGAAGGTTATTGCTAGTCTCTGTTCTATTTGTTTGTTTACATCCCATTTTTATTATTTTTATAAATAACCCAAAGTGGCACCCATACTTAGAGCCCTCTCCCCCTGTTTTCCCCACAACAGCAACTCTCTGTGGTGGGTTGGGATGATAGAGAGCAATTGGTTCAAAGTCACCCAGCTGGCTTTTGTGCCTAAGGAGGGACTAGAACTCCCGGTCTCTAAGTCTGGTATCTTAACCACGAGATCAGACCGGCTCTCCAAATCTCTTCTAAGTGATTTCATCTGTTGTTTTTTTGTCTGTCTCATTTTTGTTCCCTACAAACCAAATTCCAAATGTCTAAAGTTACCTTGCTGTGTAAGGTGTGGTATATAAGGGAGCCATTCATGCTTAAATATGGCTAAACTTTTCTTATAGCTGCATACTGCTAGTTTTACCATTGCTGCATTTTCTCCCATTTTGGTCTCCCAATCTTGTAATCAGCAAAATGTCTCTTTTTCGTTGTTGTGTCCAATTTGTTCTTGCAACTGTCAGCATATATCTTGGTAAATTGGGATGTTTTTCATTTATATTTTCTGAAATTATAGCTAATAAAATGCTTCTAGGTTCAATTCAAAATTTATTTTTATAATCTTTCTGTTATGTCCCGAGCCTTTGCAAACGGCTCGGGCGTTTGCAGGCAGTTCCGGGCAGGTGCAAAGCTGCCCGGGACCAGACAGGCGGTCGCCAGCGCCGTGCGCATGCGCGGGTGCTGGCGCGGGAAAAGTAACCCATTTACCCGGGAGTTGCCTATATAAGAGGCTGCGAGGCGTTTGGGCGAGGCTGAAGCCATCTTCCTGTAAGCTGAACGCTGAATAAAAGAAACTGAGAACTCCAGCTGCTTCTCGTGTCTATTTTCCCGCCACGGACTCAACACTGGCGACGAAGGTGGGATGCCTTGCACTACCTGGAAAGGAAAAAGTGTAAGCTTACCCAAGGAGTCCTGAGCGGCGGAAGAGGAACGGCGTCGACTCGGCAGCTACCCGCCAATCCGGTGCGCATTCGGGGGTAGGCTGGCTGATAGACCCGTCTCCTGAAGATCCGAAGATGGCGAAAATCGGAAGGCTTTCGGAATTCGACGTCTCACATCCAGAGCGGTGGGAGTCCTACGTATCCAGAATGGAGAACTACTTCAAGGCAAACCAAGTGAGGAAGATAGCTTGAAGGCCGCCACCCTGCTTTGCGTTTGCGGCCAAGACGCCTTCGAAATCGCAGAAAATCTTGTAGCACCTGTTCCAGTAGAGTCTGTAAGCTACGCAGACCTGAAGAAGCTGCTGAAAGAGCACTTCCACCCCAAGTTGTCCGTTATCTCATGGCGCCACACCTTCGAGCAGAGGGATCAACGGTCCGGTGAAACAGCCAAGGAATACATCGCCGCGCTACGGAAGGCCGCCAAGCCCTGCGAGTTCAAGGACCTCGAGGAACGACTGAGGGACCGATTCGTGTGCGGGTTAAGGCATCGCGAGCTACAACAGAGACTTTTCGCAAAGGAAGAATTATCCTTCCAAGACGCCTTAAGGGAAGTCACCGCAGAAGAAGCAGCAGGCGGCGCCATCAAAAACATGCGGCCGATCAGAAACAGTGCAGAGGGTGCGTCCGTGCACCAGGAAGACGTCCGACGAAACTCCGAGGAGGATCCGGACGAGGAAGTCGACCGTCTACACCCCGCGAAGGAAGAGAACCAGAAGGGAAGCTCTTCGGCTCCGCTCAAGTGCATCGGCTGTGGAGGTCGCCACAGGAGAACCGACTGCAAGTTCCGCTCCGCTACCTGCCGGGCATGCGGCAAACAAGGGCATATTGCAGCTGTGTGTCTGAGCCGACGAAAGGCACAACCCCAAGAAGAACGCCTGAAAGGTACCAGATTCCCCAGCCAGAATAGGGTAGGGTTTTGCGCTTCGCGAAGAAGCATCTGTAGAACAGGCACACACAAGCCCATGAAGAAAAAGCTGTCACTCAACGTGAAGCTACAAGGGGTTCCATTATCTATGGAACTAGACACAGGGTCTGCCCTGTCCATCATTTCATTGCATACATTTAGGAAGATTTGTTCCAGTAGTGGGTCTAAGGCCAAGTTAAGGCCTTCTGATATTGTATTAACAGATTTTCAGAACTCAAGAGTGTGTGTTAAGGGGGAGGCCACCCTTAACGTGCAATACAAGAGCTTTGAAGGTCCACTAGACTTATTAGTAGTAGGGGGTGAACGAACGAGTCTCATAGGACTCGATTGGTTTGAGGCCCTGGGGATACACGTCACAGGACTCAACAGCTTACAAACACTCGACCTACAGGAAGTCTGCAAAGAATTTGCAGATGTTTTCAGCCCCCAGCTGGGCACATTCAAAGGACCACCTGTGTCCTTAAAGCTAGACCCCACTGTCACTCCCATTAGGATTAAAGCAAGAAGGGTCCCCTTTTGCTTTAAAAAGTAAGATTGACACTGAATTAGACAAACTAATCCAACAGGGAATCCTAGAACCTGTTGATTCCAGCCCGTGGGAGACCCCCATTGTCACGCCTCTAAAGGCAAATGGGGACATTCGCATTTGTGCTGATTACAAATGCACACTCAATAAGGCATTGCAGCAACATGCCTATCCTGTTCCTGTGGTCAGTCACATCCTGGCCTCTCTCAAGGGGGGGCGTGTTTTTGCAAAGCTTGACCTAGCTCAAGCATATCAACAGCTGCCTGTTGATGATGATGCTGCCATAGCTCAGACCATTGTGACCCACAGGGGAGCCTTTAAGGTAAAAAGGCTACAGTTTGGAGTGAATGTCGCTCCTGGGATTTTCCAAAGCGTAATGGAAAACACACTACGAGGTATACCAGGGGTCTGCCCCTACTTTGACGATGTCTTGATTGCAGGAGACTCCACACACATTCTAGCTGAAAGGCTTAGGGCTGTCCTGTTAAGATTCAGGAAATCAGGCCTCAAGCTCAGAAAAGACAAATGCCAGATTGGGGTGCCTTCTACTGAATTTCTGGGATTCAAAATTGATGCTGCTGGGATTCATCCTGCTGAATCCAAACTAACTGCTATTTTAGAAGCACCCAGGCCAAAGTCTAAGGCCGAACTTCAGGCCTTCCTAGGCCTCCTGAATTTCTACAATTCTTTTCTTCCACATAAAGCTAGTGTAGCTGAGCCTCTTCACAGGCTACTAGACAAACAAGCTGTGTGGCTGTGGTCACAAGCACATGAGGCTTGCTTTAAAGAAGTCAAGGCCTTGCTCACTTCTAACAGTGTTCTTGCACATTTCAACGAGTCTCTCCCTGTGTGCATCGCTTGTGATGCGTCCCCCTACGGGGTTGGAGCTGTCCTGAGTCACCTCAGGTCTGATGGAACTCAGGTTCCTATTGCATACTACTCCAGAACACTGTCTTCTGCCGAGCGCAACTACGCTCAGATAGACAGGGAGGCTCTGGCTGTTGTTGCTGGAATTAAAAAATTCCACGATTTTCTATATGGCAGGCATTTCACGGTCTTCACTGACCATAAGCCTCTGCTGGGACTGTTTACCACACGTAAGCAGACTCCCCACATTATTTCCCCTAGAATGCTTAGGTGGTCTATTTTCTTGTCTGCATATGATTTTTCATTACTCCACAAGCCTGGGAAAGAAATGGGCCATGCTGATGGCCTCAGTAGATTGCCTCTGCCAGTAGTAGAAGCTGACCCCGCGCCAGCTGTCAACATTCTATCAATCCAAGCCTTGCCCGAGCTCCCTCTTAGTGCCAGGGATGTTACCGCTGAAACAGGTACAGATCACACACTTTCACGTGTCCGCTCCTGGGTCCTGTCCGGGTGGCCTGAGCACTGCCCTAGTCCTGAGTTTCAGAGTTTCTGGTCCAAAAGGAACGAACTGTCCCTTTCTCAGGGTTGTCTGCTTTGGGGAAACAGAGTTGTCATTCCCACCTCAATGAGGACTAGGGTCTTAGAATCCCTCCACGAGGGTCATCCTGGCATTGTTCGTATGAAGGCTCTTGCACGAAGCCACTTGTGGTGGCCTGGTTTAGATAAAGATATTGAAGCTAAGGTACACGCATGCCACCTGTGCCAACGATCTCGCCCAGAGATGCCCCAAGCTCCTGTGCATAGATGGGAGGAAACACAGTCCCCATGGTCTAGGGTGCACATTGACTACGCTGGGCCCTTTCAGGGCCAGTTCTTCTTGGTCCTTGTTGACAGCCATTCAAAATGGCTTGAGGTTGTGCCTGTCTCATCCACCACCACTGCAAAGACTATTCAGGTACTGAGGGGGATTTTTGCTGCACACGGGCTGCCAGATGTCATTGTGTCCGACAACGGCCCTCAATTCACCTCCTCCGAATTCCAAGCTTTCTTACAGGCAAACCTGATTCGTCATGCCACGTCTGCGCCTTTTCACCCGTCCACCAACGGTATGGCTGAACGCATGGTGCGCATCGCAAAGGACGCCTTGAAGAGACTCACCTACGGGGACTGGCATCACAGGTTGGCTGACTTTCTCCTTTCTTATCGCACCACACCGTCCACTTCTACAGGGAGAAGTCCAGCTGAACTTCGTTGGGGGCGCCAACTTACTACTAGACTTGACCGGTTGCATCCGGACAGACTGCCTTCATCTACCTCACATCCTAGGGCACCTAGACAACTACTTGTGGGTGCCCCGGTTTGGGCTCGCAATTACGGGCCTGGTCATACATGGGTCCCCGCTTCTGTGTCCAGGATCACAGGTCCTCTCTCCTACGAGGTTGCCCTGGACAACGGTCGTGTCCTGCGTCGGCACATCGACCAACTTCGCTCTAGGCGAGACTTTTCTGCTGAGACTCCTGGGTCTTTTCCAGGGGGGGAGGGGGACCCTTTGGAGCAAAGGGAAGGGCAAGAGCTACTGCCCACCTCCACTGAGGGAGCCACAAACGGCCCATCTCAGGGTTCTGCAATTGCTCCGAAAAGAAAGTCATGGAGCTTACCCACACAACAGGCACTCACGCCTACTCCAGCCAGGGAGTCACCCCGGGGGCATACTCACTTTCCACACACATCACACAGCACTCCAGCAACGGAGGATACCCGGGGGCATCCCAACAAATCATTCCCCGCAAGAGAACTGGCACACAATTCCCAAGGTTGGCCTGACCTTACCCCAAATCCTACAGGGGGTCAAACATACACCGAGTTAGTCGAGGAACCAAGTCCCGACTACAACAACCCTAGCACAAATCAGGGAACACCTGAGTTTTGGGAAAGTACAGAAACCCACACGAGCCCGAACACAGAATGGGGTTCAGGGAATGGACAGCCTCCTGACAGGTCTTGGACTGACCTAGGAGGTTCTACAGAGACGCCCAGCAGCGGCTATCACTTCAAGGGGCCTGAGGGTCTACAGCTAGGTAGGTCAACCAGGTCACAAAGTAACAGAAGCCCTGGCCTGACGAGCCCGGTGGGCAAGCAAGCAGGCCAGGCATCGGGGCACAGTCCTTGGAAGACACCAGGACACAATAGAGAGAACAGGCTCACGCCTCCCTCCAGTCAGGGGACTTATGCCAGTAATCCACAGCTAAGAAGGTCACAGAGAGCAAAGAAATCTCCCAAGTACCTAGAAGACTACATAACATTGCTGGCAAGGCAAAGGCCAGTAAACAGTGGGAGCACTGGGGAGCAAAATGTCATATAAAATAAATGTTGTATGTTGGTAGTAGTTTTAGCCCGGGGGAAAGGGGTGTTATGTCCCGAGCCTTTGCAAACGGCTCGGGCGTTTGCAGGCAGTCCCGGGCAGGTGCAAAGCTGCCCGGGACCAGACAGGCTGTCGCCAGCGCCGTGCGCATGCGCGGGTGCTGGCGCGGGAAAAGTAACCCATTTACCCGGGAGTTGCCTATATAAGAGGCTGCGAGGCGTTTGGGCGAGGCTGAAGCCATCTTCCTGTAAGCTGAACGCTGAATAAAAGAAACTGAGAACTCCAGCTGCTTCTCGTGTCTGTTTTCCCGCCAAGGACGCAACACTTTCTATTTTAATGTGTTTTTTTCCAGTACTTTTGGGTTTCTTTTACATGACCACCACCCATGATAAAATATTCTTTTTTTGTTGTAGCATTTCCAACATTTATTGTAATATGATTTGTCAATCTTGGTAATTATTGATGGAGTTATTTTCTATAACACATTTTATACCATTTTCCTTTAAATTGTAACTTTGAGTAAATTTTATTAACTATTGCCCATTGTTGCCGTCTGATTACTTATTTGTTTTATGTCAATTTTATCATACAACTTTTGATTTGCTCCATCTTTACATGCTATTTCAACAATTTGTGTGTGTGTGTGTGTGTGTGTGTGTTTGTGTATATGTATATATATATATATATATATACTAATAAGCATTTTTGGTTTTATATAAGTATTTCAAATTCTGTCATCCTTCTAAAATCCCTCTTTTCTTGAAATCACTTTTTCTTTTTCCAGCAGTTTGTAAATAGTGTAAAACATGGTAAATTCTTACTTTAACTAAGCAGTTCTTACTGTGTGTTTAATCTATTTTCTGATTTTCATGTACCATACTGGCATAAGTGATTTGATTTTTCTTGCTGTAGTTATCCGTGAAATAAAAGGAATTTATCAGTAAAACTAATGGTGAGGTCACTGGACTTATTTCTTGTTTTTAAATGATTCCATATTTTTAAGAAACTTCGTTTTACAATATTTCCTTCCTTCCTTCCTTCCTTCCTTCCTTCCTTCCTTCCTTCCTTTCCTTCCTCTCTCCCTCCCTCCCTCCCTCCCTCCCTCCATAAGTACCTATAAGCTGGCTGCTTCTTGATATATATCTATCCTCTCTTTATAGATTTTTTTTATCTATATTTTATCCTCTCTATATATCAGTAATAATAAAAGTTACCTTGCATTCTTTAAAACCATTTCTCTTTCTCTGGTTTTAGTGCTGATCTCAGTTTGGATGGCTTTTAATAGGAAGTTAGACAAGAGGATAACAAATATATAGAGAGGATAAAATTAATTATGTACAGGAATGTAGATATTTTTTTCTATTGTCTGCTCTGACCTTCCCACAGTTCAGCTTCATTGGTTTGATGTGAAATGGAGAAAGCCTTTTTCCCCACACATGTTTTCCATATCATGCATTATTTATACCTCCGTTGTATCTCCTCCCTTTTTGTCTTTTTGTTTATAATTTAGCAATCTTCAAAAGGCGGTAGTTCCTATTTTTTTTTCTTCATAAGGATCACATTATGATTGGATGCTTTGGAAAACCACGGCATGAATCAGAGTTTGGCAGTGGATCATCTGCAGATACATGTTCAAATAGAAGAGAATCTCTGTAGGTCATAGTTGAACAGTGGTGTCCTTGTCTGGTCATTTGCTTGTAGACATTTCATCACCCAACTAGGTAACATCATCGGCATTGCAATCCACATAGAACATGTGTCCACATCCCTAATGGCGTCTAATGGTCTAACGAAATGCAAATATCTAAATACAAAAGACCAAAATCTTTCAAGTTATCTTTTGCAAGAGATGTTGATGTGCCCAAATTGGGCATGTATTGCATGATTGCTCACTTAATAACTGCATTATTACTGATGAAAGCTCCAATACCAATTGTGGTCATAAATCAAGGACTGCCTGTATTAGATGCACAAAGTGCCATATTATCCTCATGGAAGATCAAGCATCTCTGGGCCACCACTGGACTCCTTGCTATAAAGTTTTCTCATGCGATATAGCAAATTGTTTCAGCTCCACTTCTTAGTCATCCTGTTTCCTTTTCCCCCAGCACTTTTTCAATGGTTTTGAATCCTCAGAGATTCTTAACTTTTAGGTCAATGTATCTTGGCAACTTGAAGATATGTGGACTTCAACTCCCAGAATTCCTCAGCAGCAGACTGGCTGGGGAATTCTGGGATTTAAAGTCCACACATATTCCTGTTTCCAAGGTGGAGAAATACTGATCTGGATGCATAGATCCTTATCCTGCCAAGAGCTTGTTTGAGGTAATCAATTTTTTTGTGAATTCTGGTCCAAAACAATCATTTTCCCCAGAACGTTCTTTTCCCAATTTTGTGACTCTCCAGGTTGCTGGCACTTGCTGCGGTGCACTTTGTTAGCTGAGCTTGGGCTCACAATCCTTGGAGTTGTAAAGGTATGCCTTTAATAAATGGGTGTACAGATAGACCTCGACTTCTGACCATAACTGAACCCAAAGTTTCTGTTGCTAAGCAAGACATTTGTTATGTGAATTTTGCCTCATTTTACAACCTTTCTTGCCACAATTGTTAACTGAATCACAGCAATAACACGGTTAAGTGAATCTGCCTTCCCCATTGACTTTGTGGAAAGGTTACAAAAGGTGATCACATGACACCAGTGCCACATGACACCAGTGCCACCATCAGTTGCCAAGCATCCTCTAACCATGGGGATGCTGCAATGGTCACAAGTGTGAAAAATAGTCATAAATCACTTTTTTCAGTGCCATTGTAACTTTGACTGGTCACTAAATGAACTGCTGTAAATCAAGGAGTAACTGTAATTCCAAATTACAGAGATGGATTCCCCCAAGCGTGAAGACAGCCTGGTTTGATCTAGGTATGTAGAAGAGAGTGAAGAGTATTGTTTTTCTCAACCCCACCCATCAGAGTCAGTTAAATAATTAAAACGGCAAAGCTCAATTAATTTTTATTAATTTGTTCTTAGTGGCTTACAATATTATACAAGGTCTCTCTGGTTCCGTCAGGGTTCCACGTTGGGCACAATCCTCAGAAATGGATTAATTCAACAACAGTGTGTTGAGTGCACCCAAGTTTAAAAACAGACAGGGAATGGGTCTAAATTAACTCTGAACGACACTATCTGAGGAAGGAGCTGAATTACTTTTGAAATTTCCAATACTTTTGGCTATAGACTTCTTCAGATTATGGAAGCTTCTTCTGCATTCACTTTCCCTATCTTTCTTTGCATTATACACTTTTTATGTTTCTGAAATGTGCAGAGGGTTTTCAGCTTTTCTTTTTGGGTGTCCTTGGTTCACTTCTAAACTGACAGGCACACAATTCCTGAAGTGGCTCTTAAGGACCTCACCTTAACTCTCCCATTGTCCAGTAACAGATCTGTGACCCAGCAGAGGTGATTATGCATGGATTAGGTATGGAATTCTTTTCTGCTTTGTTTCCCTCTAGTGGTGGCGAACATTCACATCAGCATTTCCCACGCACGATGTACTGTTTTTCATGAATATGTCACAGAGCCAACGCTTGGTCAGTCATTCTGAAAGCTGTAGTCCCGACAGGACTATAAATATTTATATTGGCTACAGCTATTGATGGTGTGCAAATATTTTTTCTTTTAAACATATTATCACATGCGTGCCTGCAACTTTGAAAAGGGAGTTGCACAGGATCTTCTATAAGACTCAGGAGTTTCCATTAGAGTGACTAAAACCCCAACATTGTTGTGCCTTGACAATGATGCATCATCATTGAATAATCTCTGAGCTGCGATGTGAGTGCTCTGGAATGCAGAATTCTTGTTTATTCTCTGGAATAGTATTTGCTAACCCTGTCCATATTTTTCTTTTGACTTGGAGGTTGTACAGGAAGTCCTCAGCTTACGACCACAAACACACAAAAAGGTAAAGGGGATTTTACTCAACTGGTTGTTCCTGATTATAGGGGGCAGTGCTCATCTCCATGCCAAGGCCATTGAACCAGCACTGTCAGAAGATATTTCCGTGGTCATGTGGCCAGCATGTGCTGTCATCTTCCCACCAAAGTGGTACCTATTTTTCTACTTGACTTGTATGCTTTTGCACAGCTGGGTTGGCAGGAGCTGAGGTGAGGACGGGAACTCACCCCTTTGCATGGTGCCTGGTTCTCGAACCTGGGCTGCCCGCCTTCCAGCCACCAAGAAGCCCAACGTCTTAATCGTGGAACCACCGTGCTACCCACAATGGGGACCAGAATTTCTGTTGTCTAAGCAATGTGGCTATTAAGTGACTCTTGTCCAATTTTACAACCTTTCCTGCCCCTGTTGTTAAGCAAAACCCCGTAGTTGTTAAGTAAATCACACAGTAAGCAATGCCAGCGTCTCCTCTTGACTCTGCTTGTCAGGAGCCCCCTGGGAAGGTCACAAATGGTGATCACATGACTCCTCCACATCGCAACTATTACAAATATAGGCCGGCTGCCCAGGACCCAAATTTTGATCAAGTGATCGTGGGGACGCTACAATGGCCATAAGTGCAAAGGCTGGCCGTAAGTAATTTCTTTCACTGCTGCTGTAACTTTGAACAATTGGTAAACGGACGGTTGTAACTTGAGGATTATTTGTAGTGGCAAGATTCCATGTAGTATTATATCTTTTTTTAAAAAAAAATGGTGATCATGCATATATTTATACAGACGTCTTGGTGTATGTGTTGGATTTTTTGAGAAGAACCTAACAAGAGAGTAACCAAAGGGGTTGTAGTTTTCTTGGGTCAATGAGCCATTCAGACCTGAAATTTGTTCATTCATGTTTCTCTACTCACTTCATTGAAAGGATACCATAAATCAGAGGTTCCCAACCTTTGGGGCACCAGGGACCGGTTCCGTGGAGAGAGGTTTTTCCACGGACTGGAGGGTGCGTGGTTTTGTGTGTTGCCTGCATCCTGTGGATGGGGCTTTGCTTGTTTGTGTGGACCGGTTGCCTGCATGCTGCAGCCCGGGACTGGTTCACGGACCAGAGGTTGGGGACCGCTGCCATAAATGACTCAGAGCAGAGGTGGGCATTGTATTTACAGTCATCGATCTCATGGCAGGAAAGCCACCAAACCTGGTCTGCAGAAATCCAGAGGAGCATTGTTCATATTTCTGCCTTCAAGTCATTGTTGACTCCTGATGACTGCCTAGAGCAGGGGTAGGCAACCTTGGCTCTTTTATGACTCGTGGACTATGCTGGCTCAGGAATTCTGGGAGTTGAAGTCCACGAGTCATAAAAGAGCCAAGGTTGCCTACCCCTGGCCTAGAGAAATCCCTACACTTTTTTTGGCAAGATTTCAAAAGTGGTTTGCCATTACCTCTCTCGCAGGGCTGAGAGAAAAGAACTGGCTCAAGGTTACCCAGGTAACCTGGAACTAGAACTCCCAGTTTCCCAGTTTCTATCCTGGTGCCTTAAACCACAACTGTACATCAGCCTGGCTTTCTTTATCTAAATTTTTGCAGCCCAATTCCAAAGAAAGAAGGAGGATGTGCAGAGAGCCACAGAGATGACCTTAGAAAAATTAAACAGAGGTGGTTGCAACAACATGTATAAAAACATGTTCTAATTCTGGGAAACAAATCAAACATTAGGAAGGAGCTCAGATTGGCTCCACCCTCATTCCCTAGGAGATTAGAGGGAGAGAAGGAAAAACACAATCAGACTTTCAAGATTCTGTTACTATAGCCCAGTGTTTCCCAAACTTGACAATTTTAAGGCATGTGGACTTCAACTCCCAGAATTCCACAGCCAGCGTTGCTGGCTGTGGAATTCTGGGAGTTGAAGTCCTCATGCCTTAAAATTGTCAAGTTTGGGAAACACTGGCCTAAATCAATAAATTATACTGCTAGCCCAAACTTGGGAGAACCAATTTCCTCATCTGAAAGGACTGACAAACTGGAATCATCTGGGTTGTTTTTTCCTCCCCTGAGGTTTGATAGCCATTGTTTGATTGAGGAAAGTTTATTCCTTTTTATACTGCATCAAATCTGCTTGAGGATTTAGACCACATTTTGCAACAGGATGCAGTAATTGGATTTTGGGAACTATAGGAACGTGTGCATTTACACACGCATACATCATTACTTATAATTTGTATAATCCCCTCTATGTATGTGTGTATGTATGATTGTTTTTGTTTTTTTAAAAGGAAAATATAAGACCAATTCTATCACTTCTGGCCGCAGAACTAGTCCAGATTTACTAAAAGCTGAATTCCTGGGAAGATAGTGAAAACTGCCTTGATTATTGCGGAAGATCCCAATAGGAAGGGGGCCGAGAGATTATCCCGACTATCTGAGATGCGCCTTTCTGCGCCCGCCGTGGAATTTCTCTCCCTCCCGAAGCGCGCTTAGGATCGCCGCCCGTGTTGGCCAAACCTCCGGGTTGTCCCTTTAAGGCAGCGAGCGAAGTTGAGCCACTGACTTTCCCCCCCCCCCCCGACTGTAACCCAGCAAGGTACGTGCAAAGGTGCGCGGAGGCGGGGGGGGCAGAAAGAGGAGGGGGGGCCTGTTTTGGAAAATTAGAGAAGGAGCCTCACCCGAATGGCCTGAGATGATCCGCATTTGAGTGCTGGCGAAGGAGGGCTTCAGATAAAGGGGGCAAATGGTCCCCCCGAAACTAAAGAATATCTCAAGTCCAGTTTTTTTGTTTTTTTTAAACTCTCTCTTTCAAGAGCGAGAGAAGTGGGCGGGTGCTTGCCGTGATTGACAGAAGGTTTGGGCCAACCAGCCAGCCGGCTGACGACTACCTGTTGGAACGTGCAGGTTCGTCTCGGGCGCTCGCCCCGATTCTCCGAACGCGGAAGCCTTTACCCGGAACAGACCGGTCCCCGCAGGGAGGGCCCGAGCCCGGGGCCCGAGTATGGAGCCGGTCTCTCTCTGGACTTCCCAGACGGTGCTGGCTTGGATCCGAGGTAGGGGGGAAGCGGTGGCAGGACCTGGCGATCTTGGCGGGGGGGGGGAAATGAGGGCCCCTCCCCCAAAGATGTGCTTGGGTGGAACTCCCTCCGTCCGTTCTGTGGCTAACCTGTTGCGGCCCCAGGTGAGACGACCCTCACCTGCCAGGGCCGGGATGGCAGCCGGAGAGGAGGCAGGTGCCCCTGCATTCCTGCGAAGGGCAAGGTTGGTCCTGCCCAGCTGGGTTTAGGAAGGGAGGCTTGTTAGTATCCAAACGCAACTGGTATTTTCAGGTATTGGTGTGATGCAGTTTTGGCCAATAATTTGGGGGTGACAAGCGCCCACCCCACCCCTTGTTCCTTTTCAACTCCTGAAACACAGTGGTCCTCTCTTTCTCTCTCTCCCCCTCTGGCAGAACAGAGAAGAAAGTTAGGGCAGATCCTTCAAAATGAACTTTCTTGGAAGGCATAACTTTAAATCTGCAAGAGAATTCGATTAGATTTAATAGAACCTGTGCAACTCTAAATGGGCTGGATGCTTGCTCTCTTCAATATAATTATGAAGACCAAAGTATTATAATTTTTCCTCTGATCCCCACCCCAGCCCATACCCTTATAATATTGAATTAGGACTGAGGGGACTGAAACTAAATCAGCGCTTGACAACTCTCAAACCTACATTTTTGGGGAGATAAAATAAAAGCCTCTTGAGCATTCAGAGGAAGGACATAAACATAATACCTAGGGGTATGTTTATGCAGTATGTGTGTGTATATTACCTTAGCACTTTGCTTAAATGGCTTTTATATGACATCTGTCGCATCCATTATCCTCTGACACTTTCTGTATACTATTATTTAGTGCCAGTAATTCTTTGCTTGCTTTCTTGTTCTGCTATACTCTCCCCATTGCTCAAGCACAAACTCAGCTAATTTAAAACTGCAAATCTTAACCCAGCAATCTAATTCAGCAAATGCATTTGAATAGAACAGTCCTATAAACAATGATTAAAAACAATCTCATTGCCCAGGCTAATCATAGAACGAAAACTGCCCCTAGCAAAGCTTGTTCTTATTCCATCCATCAGTCTAATGCTGGCTGGGGAATTCTGGGAGTTGAGGTCCATAGGTCTTAAAGTTGCCAACCTTGGGAAACCTTGTCTAATGGTTCTTAGAGCTGGCAGTGAATGGGGCCCTCACACAGGCGAAGTCTGGATAGGCTCAGAGGATTGTGAATGGTCTTTCAAATAATGGCAGTATCTGAAGAGTATGGTCAAAAAAGCTACGATGGCCACCATCAAAGTTTTTATGGTCACATATAAATAGAAGTTTTAAATGTAATATCATGGCCATCATCTTGACTTTTTTTAACCACACCTTGTGAACATTTCTGAGTAGTCTATTGGCATTTTCAAGATAGAAAGGACAAATGACAGTAGTGGCCAATGAAGGGGACTCGTGTATCAATTTTAACTGAAGACAGTACCAGTGGATGATCGATGGGGTGGCCAATTTAGGGTCCTCCGGATATACCCTAATACAGCCTACTACATTTATCCATATAGTAGGGCTGTATTGCTATTATCCTTCTCATCTTCTCATCTTTCTCATTGTCTCATCTTTCCTACTTTCTTCTTGATATCTTATGATTTATTACTTGTTTGTAACTTATGATTAATGATTGTAACTATGATTTATGATCTATGACCTATGATTTTGTTGTTGTATGTATGTACACTGAGAGCTTATGCACTGGAGATAAAATCTTTCTGTGTTCTATTGCACTTGGCCAATAAAATGTGCTGTCCTATCTCTATCCCTATCCCTATCCCATCCTTATCCTATCCTTATCCTTATCCTTATCTATCCTTATCCTATCCTATCCTTATCCTAACCTCCATGACCTGTGATTCTCAGCATGATTCCCATCAGGCCCCCTCTGCTAGATTTGGTGGGGCAAGTAGAAGCAACGATTGTCTTAAAACAACCCTAAGCAATTTTTAAAATAACATTTAAAGAGAAAGAGGAAAACAATACAGGTAGTCCTCTACTTACAACATTTGATTAGTGACCTTTTGAAGTCACAAAGTCACTGAAAAAGACTTATGACCATTTTCACATTTACGACCGTTGCAACATCTCCACAGTTATAGGATCAAAATTTGAGCAGTTGGCAACTGGCATGTATTTATGACTGTTGTTGCCCTCTCCCAGGGTCATGTGATCATCATTTGTAACCCTCCCAGCCGGCTTCTGACAACCAAAGTCAGTGAGGGAAGCCACATTCACTTAACAACTGCAGTTAACAACTGTGACAAAAGATTGTAAAATGGGGTACAACTCACTTAGCAACTGTCTTGCTCAGCAATGGAAATCTTAGACTCAACTGTGGTCATAAGTTGAGGACTTCTGGAGGGAAGGTGTGTGTGATGACCTACGTTGTGGTTCTTCTCAAAATGTTTGGATTAGTTTGGTAAAATCCAGGAGATCACTTCCTTTGCATGTCTCTTCCGTACAGGTCTGGATCCAGCGTTACAAGGTTACCCAGTTGAGACGTGGGGGCTGACCGGGAAGGGGCTGCTCCGGTTGTCCTATTGGGATTTGGAGAATCTGGGCGTGAGCTGCATCGGCCACCAGGAGCTCCTTCTGGAAGCTGTGGAGCAGCTTTGTGTCTTGGTGGGCGCCTGCAGAAAAATCCCAGCAAGTCTTCACTTGAGGGCCAATAGCTCTGGGAGAGAAAGGGTGAAACGTTGCTTTCCTTACAGAACATCTGGGCCTCTACTCCTCTCTCTAGAACTATGAGCTGGCCACCTCCAACCTGAGGACGCTCACGGAGAAGCTGCAAGGGATCGTTCGGACGACCGAGGTCTGCATTCTGAGTCGCAGGAAAGTAAGCACTTATCACGGAGCTGCTACCGGAAAGTCCAGCTTAGATCTACTGGCATCTGTGGTGGAGTTGATCGGGGCTGCTAAAAGCCTCTTTTTGTGGCTCAACAGGTACTTATTTATTTACTTAGATGTTGGGAAGGGTGTGCGAATCCAAGCTTGCTCTCATCTTGATAAAACAGGGGAGGGCGGTGTGGTTGCTCATAATTTCCTGCTGCCCTCAATAAACAACCCCAGTCAACTTCTTCAAGTGCAATTTGCTTTAGTCTCTTGTCGAGTGGGTGGGAGAGGTATGTAACAGAAGGTCCAAAGTGGGATGTCAGAGGAAAAAAGAGATCAGATGCCTCTGTCAATTTTTAGCTATGGCCCTGACCTTTGTTTTTGTAAACCTCATCCATTACTGACATGTGCCTCTGTAGATCCTCTTCAAGAAAAAAAGCAGTTGTCCCCTCCTGAGATAAATTATGGATTAGAAAAATCTTTCCCAACCAGATGTTTCCTGGATGTGTTGGATTGCAAATATGAATGCCCATATTTCAAAACATCGAAAGAGAATCAGTTTAAGAGTGGTTTCATGTGAACCCAATCAAGTTCAAGTGTCCTTCCTTCCTCCCTCCCTCCCTCCCTCCCTCCCTCCCTCCCTCCCTCCCTCTTTCTTTCTTTCTTTCTTTCTTTCTTTCTTTCTTTCTTTCTTTCTTTTTTTCTTCCAACACCTGTCTCCCAGAAAAACACTGATAAATGGTCGAAATATTGTATATTGAAATTAGCATCTGGCCTTTAGTACACTTTACATAATTTATCAATTGACGTCAAGAAGGCTGGTTATTGCTTTGCTTTTACTGCATGAGCATGCCTACTCTGAATTTGAGTGCCCTAGAAATATAGTTGTTTTAGGCTAACCTGTGAAGTGAATCAGTGCATGTGAATAGGAGTCTTCCTGCTTTAAAAAAAAACACATGCAAACAGAACTTTTAGCCGTGCCCACTCCCTCCACCTGGCCCCTAGTAGTTTGCCTGTATAGCAGAATCTTATCGGGAGCTTACATGTCTACTCTTGCAGGTATCTCTTCTCCCACCTGCATGATTATTCAGCCAGCCGAGACATCATCTGGCTTTGTGGTGATCTGGCAAAGACTGTGCAGAAGGTAAGTCATAGTGGCTAGCACATCAGCCAGGGAAGAATTTTACAGCCCAGAGATGGCTTATGCCCACCATGCAAATTAGTTGGAACAAGAGCATTTTAAGAAAAATCTATTTTTAGTGATTTTCAGTAGATTTTGTGATTTATGGAAGGTTAAGTATTTCTATTTTGTGTGGCTAAGGGGGTAATTTGCTTTATTCTGTGATGGTATTCATATACTCTGTTAACATTTGTAAGGATATAATCTTCTCACAATTAAATGTGTTGAAAGAGGAGAAATAATCACGTTGCATGTCTTGGATGGTATCTTTCCTCTCACACATTCATTGTATATTAAAAATTTCCAGTTATCAACAGATGGAACCCAACTAAATGCTCTTTGGGGAAAGAGACATCCAGGTGATCCTATGTTGCTGAACTAAGCCTCCCAGTAACTCTCGTCTTTGAGAAAGCTGGCTGGTGCTGTTGGGAATGATAGATGAGCAAGATGTGATTGGTTTATGACCACTGGCTCATAGGAAAGCTAGCGAAGATGGCAAAGGCATTTATTCTGGAAGGTGATGAAAAACTATCCATGCCTGAGATTTAAAGTTGGCGAACTGAAAACGAGAGTACAGAAACTGAACTTGAGTGAACTGACAGAAATGGCAGCTGACCAGGAAGGGTGGGAGGGAATAAAGCTAGGAGAAAGGGGTAAACAAAGTTGGAAGGGGAGACCAGCCAGTTGTCTTTTATAGAAGTCATCTTGTGACTCACACTTTGGGATCGGAGGCAGGGCTGGGTGCTGGAGTTCTCAGATGTTCCTGCTCCAAAGGAACAAGCAGGCTGAAAGTTACAAGCTCTTTAGGAGGGAAAACTACAAATTAAGGTAGGTTCTTCAGTAGCCATTCTAAAAATATTTGCTGGGTGTTCCTACCACCTTGCTTACCTTTTATATGTATCTCTCTGTGTGTGTGCTCGTTCTTGCATGGAATCTGTGGAATTTGCTGGGGAGATTTCACAATAGACAGCCATGCTGGAAATGACATTCAGCCAAAAGAAGACAGCATGAGAAAGAATATGAGTGTGCATAGAAGAAAATATGAAAAATTGCCCAATGCAGGACAATGTGTAGCTTAAAATGGGCAGCAGGGAAAAGGGCGGGGGGAGGGGGGTGAGAAACAGGAAGCTTGTCCAGTTTCACCTGAAGATGCAGAGATTAAACTTGAGATAATTGTATACAAATCTTAAGCAGTTTCTGTATCTTTCCGTCTTTAGGAAGGAAGCTGTTTTCGACTAGATTTGTCTGTTGCTCTGTTTAGCCATTTTCTGCATTCTTGGCCATTTCCAGATTCGTGAAATTTCTAGAGTTGATATCTACATGTCTAGAAGTTGCCACAGTTAGGAAATCTGATTTAGTTCAATATTATTGGCACTAACTATCTGTAACTTGATGGGCTTCTTTTCTAGTTCCACTTCTTTTTCCCCCCACTATTCAGTTGGAGAATGCCTGGATAAGCCCCTGCCATTTTCTTGGCAAGATTTTTCAGAAGTGGTTTGCCATTGCCTCCTTTCTGGGGCTGAGAATGGGACTTTGTGCCTAAGGCAGGACTAAAACCATCTTCTGGTTTCTAGACTGATGCCTCAACCACTGCACCAAACTGACTCTACTGTATGCTAAATATCTTTTATGTGTAAAGTACTCTACCAGTGAGCTGAAAAAGAAGTGAAACCTTATATAATTTTATTCTGTTAAGTATGGTAATTAATATACTCATGGAATAAGCCATTCAGGCTCCAACATTCTTCCCAATGTTATTTCCTTTCAAATTTTTCCTCTTCCTCCTCCTCCAGTTTTTTTGCTATAGAACCCCTATTAGAATTGTGAAATTGACTGGGAATAACAGAAATTGACCAGATTAGATGTTAAGATTGTGAAACTGACAGGAAAACAAGAAGAAGATTAATGGGAGGGACAAAGAGCAACAAAAATGATTAGGGGACTCGAGGCTAAAACATATGAAGAACTGGCTATTGGGTATGTCTAGTCCAGGGGTAGGCAACCTTGGCTCTTTTATGACTCATGGACTTCAACTCCCAGAATTCCTGAGTCAGCATAGCTGAATCAGGAATTCTGGGAGTTGAAGTCCATGAGTCATAAAAGAGCCGAGGTTGCCTACTCCTGGTCTAGCCTAATAAAAAGAACTGGGATAGCATGATAGCACTCTTCCAATATCTAAGGCCTGTCACAAAGAGGGCGTCAACCTATTCTCCAAAGCACTGAAGGCAGGAAGAGAAGCAATGGATTGAAACTAATCAATGAGAAGAGCAGCCTAGAAATAAGGAGACATTTCCTGACAGAACAATTGACCAGTGGAACAACTTGCCTTAAGAAGTTGTGGGTGCTCCGTTACTGGAGCTTTTTAAGAAGACATTGGACAGCCGTTTGTCTGAAATGGTATAGGGTCTCCTGCTTGAGGAGGGGAGACCTCTAAGGTTCCTTTCATCTCTGCTATTCTGTATGAAATCTTTGCTTTGAACAAGCAAAAGCTAGTTTTAAAAAATTGCTCAAATGTGTGATATTAGCTGATCAAAATTGGACTTAAAAACGAGTATGGTAATGACTAAAACCTGAACGTGTGGTACTCCTGGATGCCAAAACATGGTCACCTTTTAGAACAGACATGTCAAACACAAGGCCCAGGGGCCGGATGCGGCCCGCAAAGTGGTTTCATGTGGCCCGCAAAGCCATCCTGGAAACAGTGAGGGAACGGCCCTCACTGCCTTGGTCCTGGCCCAGGCCGGCCGGGAGCCCATGTACAATTTTGTGGTGACCATCTATGCTGAAACGCATTCAGTCTTAGTTCCATAAGCTCCCCCCCCCCGCATGGCCTGAGAGGAACAGTGAGGCTCCTCCAGTGGACCGTGCCTTGGCGCTTGCCCCGGTCCCACCCCCTTCTGCCAGAGACCCTCAGATCTATCCCACTCCTGCCCAGGCCCCCACAGGCACCCTTGACGCGAACGATGTAGAGCTGGCCACACCCACCCAGTAGGCCACACCCACTCCATCCACACCCACCCAATTGGCCACACCCACCCTGGCCACACCCACCCGGCAACCGCAATGCCGATGTGGCCTTCAATGAAATTGAGTTTGACACTCCTGTTTTAGAATTTCCTGTATCTCCCATGGTTGAGTGATGGGATTGTTGTTGAGGGTTTTGGGTTTTTTTTTTTTTTTGCCTTTATTTAAGTAAAGAAAATAAAGGCGAAGACATTAAGTGGAAAAGAGAGCAATAACAACAAGATTAAGGGCTGCTCTACATATACAGTATATATATGAATAAGTTGCTTCCACACATAGATTATGCATGGATGATCATAATGAATTATGGTCATCCTTTATTAAAACAGTTGTGTAAAACTTCATATACATATTTCCCACAGTTATAAGATGCATGCCTTCTGTTCTTAAGCTGATAAAGTGACCATTTTAAGATTAAACCCCTTTCCTACTGACTCTGTTTAACGCTTTGGGTAATGCATGGGTCCCCAAATTCCATGTGCCGCTCTGAATTGGAATTGCAATGAATCCAATTAGGAGGAGGATTGGAATGCCATCTGAATTTCTGTGAATTCATCATACCTTTGTTCTTGGTGAAAAGTTGTCTAGTTCAACTAGAAAAGGTGGTCTAGCTTGAATCAGTAACCCCAGCTTCTATTAATGTACCTTTCTTTGTATTTGTCCCTATAGGAGTGCACTGTGTCTGAGAGAGAGGACCGAATTTTGCTGATCGTAAGTAGTGAAAAGATCTGGGTCCCCACCACAGTGTTGAAACTACAAATTTCCCAACCTTCCATGGGTTAATAGCCATATAATTGCCTTATATACAGAATCTAAGTTAGTTCGTCTGAAAAGTCATTGGTGGAGATGCGAGTATCTTCCTAACTCCTCCTCTTCTCCAGTTAACACACAGAAGAAGAAACTTGTGGGATCAGACCAAGGATGATCTAGTCCTCTAGCCTCTAGGGCAGGGGTAGGCAACCTTGGCTCTTTTATGACTCGTGGACTTCAACTCTCAGAATTCCTGAGCCAGCATGGCCAGCCATATGTTTATTGGAAATACTTCATTTCCATACATCCAATTCCCAGGCAGGCATGGGCAAATTCTAAAGCAGCGGTTCTCAACCTGTGGGTCGCGACCCCATTTGGGGTCGAACGACCATTTCACGGGGGTCGCCAAACAATGCGATCCGCCATTTTTTTCTCAGCCGGCGCAGGGAGCGGCGGCGCACATGTGCGCCGCACAGGGGGCGCCACCGCGCATGTGTGCCGTGCAGGGGGCGCCACCGCGTGCTGCGCAGGGGGCGCCGCCGCGCATGCATGCCGCGCAGGGGGTGGCACGGGGGCAGTGCCGCGCATGCACGCCACGCAGGGGGCGGCGTCACGCATGCACGCCGCGCAGGGGGTGGCACGGGGGCGGTGCCACGCATGCACGCTGCGCAGGGGGTGGCGCCACGCATGCATGCCGTGCAGGGGGTGCGCAGGGGCGGCGCCACGCATGCGTGCCGTGCAGGGGACGCCGCCGCGCATGTGCGCCGCCTGCTCATGACCGGGGTTGCCGGTCTAAAAAGATTGAGAACCACTGTTCTAAAGGATTATGGCCACAACTATATCTTTTGACCTGATGAAGATCGTAAGAAGTTGTCTTAAGGTGTTGTAGTAATATCACCAGAAAGAATGGTTTTTAGTTTGGGGGCCAATTTTAAACCAGTCACAGTACTGGACTGAGTACTGAGCCCCAAATGGTGTAAGCAAGCCCTCCTAGCGGGTGACCATCACCATATCTTTAGTAGGGAGCATTGTTTATTACTACATAAGAGAGATTTACCTTTTGACTGTTTCCTAAGTGACCTGAAAAGATCTGCAGAAGGTCTATAAAAACAACTCAGTCGCATTTGCCAGGTTGTAGCTAAGCATATTTCACAGGTCCATGGTTTATATCAGGGGTCTCCAACCCCCAGTCCGTGGACCAGTACCAGGCCGTGGCATGCCAGCAACTGGGCTGCACAAACAAGCAAAGCCCCATCTGTGGGATGCAGGCAGCACACAAAACCACAAACCCTCTGGTCCATGGAAAAACCTCTCTCCACTGAACCGGTCCCTAGTGCCCAAAAGGTTGGGGACCTCTGGTTTATATGTTAGGGTTCCTTGGATCTCACTTGTTCTTAGAATGGTCACTCTTGAGGACACCACTGTACAGGGCAGTTCAAGCTACGCTTTCCACTCTACAGGGAAGGCACATCTCTGGAATCTGTGAGCATATCTTGCACTGCAGCCCAGCTAACCTCCTGGATCAAACAGCCATCTTGGAAACGGTGGAACTTGAACCTGCAGGTCCAGAAGATAATTTGGTGAGTCTGGCACTGTTAGTACTACAGCCCTTCTGGACAAAGAGAGCTGAAGGCAAAGTCCTCTAACTTAATATGTACCTTATTCATTCTGCAACAGTTCTTGGCTACCAATACCCTTTTTGTCTCTTGTGGGACTCATTGGGGGTCTTAATGCTGGTTTGTGGGCATGATCAAAACTACTAGTGAGCAGAGCCACTCTCTTATTTTTTTCACACGTATTTTCCTCTCCAAATAATTGACTCAGTTCCACACAAATCTTGTGTGATAAATAATATTCGCCTTGCAGATCTGAAAGGGTCTGGAAAACACTGGTAAATCTTGTAAGCTCCCACACCAAAGAGAGAGGTCTTTTGGGAATCTCAAGTTTTGAGGAAGTGCCTAAAAGTCTGAAGAGGGAAAACATAAAAGGAAAGAAAGAGGCAAAACAGCCAGAATGTGCTTAGGCGACTGGAGATGCTGAAGAACCATTGCCAGGGCAGATGAAGAATGAGGTGAAGGAGAGAAGAGTTAGCATGGAGGAGTTGGCCTCCTGAAGAACATCTTGTTCCAGGTCCCATCATGTGATCGATACCATGAGAACTTGCACAGATGCCTTTATGGAGTCATTCTCCCAGGGGTTTCAAAAAAGGGCCTCTTTATCAATCTTATCTTGCTATGGTTGGAACAGGAATTTTCCCAAGTACCATACAAGTCTGACCAATATTGGACTCCCACATCTATCATTCTCAGCCTACGCACCTAATCCCTATGTGGACATCCCCTTATTTTAGGGTTCTTTGCTAAAAAGAACAATAGTTAATATCCCAGCTTCAATTCCAGGATAGTTTTTCCATATGTAATTTATAATTATAATTTTGTATAGCTATACATATATAAAATTATCCAGGAATTAGAAACCCCAAGCTGTGACACATATATGGTCAACGTCACAGCTGTTTACATATGAAACTGCCTTCCACTGGGTTGGTCCACCTTGGCCAATTTTGCATCATCTGGCATTCTTCAACCTGGATGTTTTGGACCTCCTTCAAATGTTTTGTACCTCCTACCATCTATGAATGCATTATCTGAAGGGTGTTGCATTAGGAAAGGCTGATCTCCTTTGATGAGCCATTGCTATCCAGTGACTCGAGGGAGATGCCAGGAACTGAATGGACAAGTGAGGCAGCTGCCTCTTGCAAAGCCAGAGTTGAGCTGATAAGCCTGTCTCCTAAATCTTCTCTCCACAGGGCCTAGAGATTAAGTCCTTGCCCTCCTGTCTCCATTTGATATCAGGGACTGCCCGGGAGGTGAGTGTGCCGTGGGAGCGGGTTTACTTCATAGCTCTGCCTCTCCCCCTCCAAGGCAATTCCCAAGACTAGCAGAGTCACCATAACTCCAGTCCTTAAAATAGATCTTCCTTTGCAACAGGCTTCCAAGGCTAGTTCATCTTTCAAACGGTTGCCTGTGAAAATGTGGCTCAGTCCAATTGTCATTATTTCTTCTCTCCCGTGGGGACTTTGCATCATACTTGGCTAATTACCATTGTCCCCTTCCCTTCCCCTCCTCTCCTTGGCACAGCTGCCTCCTTCGTTCCCTTGCATTCTTTATTGAGCTAGAATTAACCAAAAGGTCAAGCTTGAAGTTAATACTTAATCCCCTGGGCAGGAATCTTTCCTCCTCCACCCCCAGGGAGTTTGGCTTTTCTTGTCCAAAAAGTTTTTTATTAAAATTATATAAATCCTTGAGATTGTCCGTACTGCCTTTTCAGCCCTTTACCTCCGAAGGCAGTCTTTCCTTGAGGGTCTCTTGGTTTTTTTCTCCTTCCAGATTCCTGTTGACCAGTACAGCAAGGTCTTTCCAGGCGATGAAATAGTCCAAGTTAATGACCAGGTGGTGGTAAGTCAGGGCTTTTTCTCTGCTTGGTTCCTGGGGCAGGACGAATTGTGATGCTGAGCTACCCTATAAGGGAGAGATCAACCTGCATGGGGCAGACCTTAATGATCACTTGCCTTACTTTTTCTGCTGCATGAAGTTGCTTGGCTGGATGATGGTGAGGGGGGGACATTTTTATGGTCACGAAAAGCATCTCCCCCTACTTCTAAAGGAGAAAAGATGGAAAGGTTTCCATGTGCTAATATATGTATATAAACATATCAAAATAAATAAATTAGGCTTTAGTTCCTTATAGTGTGAGAGAGACTTTGACTATTGCCCACCTGCTGAGTGGTGATGGCTGCTTCCAACTTTCCTGACTTCCTGTGATTGCACATCTTTAAGCTGAAGTAAAACACGCCAACTCTTCAAATAAGAGAACAGTCCTCTGTAAAACAGCAGGCTTGACTGACTGTAACTCATGAAAGCTGCTGCCTTTTAATAAAATTCATTAGTCAGGAAAGACTTGCTGCAATTTTTTTGCTCCCACGGACTAACACAGCTCTCCTCCTACAATAGCTGGCCAGCATAGTCTCTATATTAGCTCATGTGCATTAACTTTTAAGTTAATAGAAAGTGCACTGCCCAAATAAATTCTGCAATGACTCACCAAGGTCTAAGGCAGATGATTTTTTTTTTACCAAAGGTGATCATATTTTTTATTGAGGGATATCATTGATTACAAAAGTAATTAATTTGCCAGTGGACATTCTGGCACTATCCAGTTGTGATTGTGTTGGAGTGTTTGTGACTCTATAGGTTTGTATTATTAGGTTTCTCACATGAAGTCACAAATACAC
Organism: Crotalus tigris; assembly: GCF_016545835.1. Classification (NCBI taxonomy): domain Eukaryota; kingdom Metazoa; phylum Chordata; class Lepidosauria; order Squamata; family Viperidae; genus Crotalus; species Crotalus tigris. The sequence continues at coordinate 56,320 of NW_024097256.1, read as the reverse complement.
TAAAATCATAGCAAAATGACATGTTGCATGGGCTAAAACGTGAACATTACCAAATTAGACTATAGGGCTGTGTAAACCCTTGCAAAAAGATGCTTTGGAACACAAAGGCCCATGAAATGAAGCATCTCTCATTGACTCATGAAAGCAGCCATGTCTTCTTCCAGGTTTTCATGATTTCATGTAGGAAGCTGCTGTCAGCTGTCTCTGTACATGTGCATTCATTTCGATGTACCTCATATCAAAGCATAGACAGTGATATAATAGAGACTTTTAAAATACGCCACAAAAGTAATAGTATCACAATAAAATTAACCACAAAAACAATGTTCACTTGCTCTTGAAAGCGAATTGCATCTTTGTGACCTGAAAAATATAATGCTGTATGTACCAAACAGGTCTGCTGAGAGAGTGTTTCATAACTTTTATGGTCACTCATCTGATTTGGAAAGAGAAATTCACAGCCATATTTATCTACAGATAGTCCTCGATTTATGACCACAATTGAGATCAGAAATTCTGTTGCTAAGCAAGATTATTAAGGCAGTCATGCTCAGTTTTATGACTTTTTACCACAGTTGTTAAGTGAATCATTGCAGTTGTTAAATGAATCAGGCAGTCATTAAGTGAACCGGGCTTCCCCCCATTGATTTTGTTTATTGGATGCCGGCTGGGAAGATTGCAAATGGCAGTCACATGACCCTGGGACACCTCAGCTGAGGTAAATACATGCTGATAGCCATGTGCTTGAATTTTGATCATGTGACCCGTGGGACTGCTGTGATGGTCATAAGCATGGGGACTAGTTCTAAGTCACTTATTTCAGTGCCCTTGTAACTTTGAATGGTCGCTAAATCAGTGGTTGTAAGTCAAGGAATACCTGTATGTAAAATGATGCTTTCTATCTCGCTTCACAATGCTGAGTGCATAACCAGTGAGTCAAAACATAACAGCAGTCAACAGCATCATTTTTATCATTAAAAGTAAGGCGAATGGTTGATTGTGCAGGTAGGGTGGACCCAGATGAATCTCGTGAAGAAGCTTCTGGAATCCAGTAGAGTGACACTGGTGCTGAAGAAAATCCCACTGGTTTCTTCAGAGTCTCCCCGTTCTCCAGAATCTCCTTCTCACCAGCAAGTAAGTACGAGCCAGGTCAATTTCCCCAACCTGGCGCTTCATAGAGGAAAAACTTCAACTCCCACAATTTTCAGCCAGCGCAGTTTTGAAGCAAATTTTACAATGTCCAGACAATCAACATGCCAATCATTGCAATGTCCACCAATGCCAGATCTCTGATTAGTCCAGAATTCTGCTTCATATGGAAGAGCACACATCTGTTTGCCGGAAGTGGTCCTTCATGTATGAAATGAGCAACCACAGTTCTCTTCTCCACTTTCAGTAGGGAAAAGGATAAGGGATGATCCTTCGAGCATCTCTTATCTTTAAACCAGCATTTCTCAACCTCAGCAACTTTCATGCTGGCTGCGGAATTCTGGGAGTTGAAGTCCACACATCTTAAAATTGCTGAGGTTGAAAAAAACAGCTTTAGAACCTCTTTAGGGTGCAGTGTTTCTCAACCTTGACAATTTTAAGGCATGTGGACTTCAACTCCCAGAATTCCACAGCCAGCATTGCTTGCTGTGGAATTCTGGGAATTGAAGTCCACATGCCTTAAAATTGTCAAGGTTGAGAAACACTGGGTTAAGGGCAAACTCTGTTGTGGGATAGATTGGAGTGGTTATCAGGGAGCAATGTAGTACCTATGGTGTAGTGTGGTAGTGGGGCATCCCTGGGATTCTCTTACCCTCCCATTCCTAAGACACATTTTCCCAAAATCAGGGATCTTGATTCCCACCTACATGTTGTTAGACATGGAATAGATTGGCATCTTTTAAACCCCCCAAAAAACAATGGAGAACCTCCAGCATCATTATCTTACTTCATCCTCCTTGCTTAAATGCCTTCTTACCATTTGCCAACCACTGAAAATCTCTCTGGTCTATCTCTTCAAGATTTTAGGTCTTAGGCCACCCCAATAACAACAACAACAATAATAATACACCATGTTGATTTTACATTAGAAAAGCAAGGCAGGCACCTTAGAAATTCCATTGTCCTCTGTTTCCAAATATACCAGTGATTCATCTCCTACTTTTACAATTTCCCAGGAGTTTCATTGTGACTCAGCGGGAAGCTGAAAGTGGAGATCAGTTGGCAGCAGGAAGCGTTGCTTCTCACCTGAGACAGATACTTCCCTTAACTGGCTTTGTTTGCTCCCCAGCAGCCAAATGCTTTCTTAGAAGTCCTGAGCTCAAGAAGTGATGACTCTTCAGCCAGCTCTGCATCACCAACATCCAGGTCAGACATCCACCGAGTGCAGGACTTGTTTGTTGGCAAGATTGCCATGGAGTGTGGTTGGTGATGTGGGATGTGAACTGTGGACATCTGAAGGTTCTGCTCTTGGTCCATGGCCTAAGGAAGAGAATGCTAAGAGCAAACAGAACGTTCCTTTGATGCAGAGAAGGCTATGTTTAGAACTGGGCCTGACTCAGATATTCTCTGGGGGGGGGGGGAAGAGAGAAGAGTTTTCTGGTCAAGCCTGAGATGTTTTCTCCACATATTGCAAAATATGTGTGTGAATATGCAAAATATGTGTGTGAATGTGTGAATGCCCTCCGAGCCTAAATGTTTTGTTGCAGATGTTTTATTGCCCAATTAGGTAACACCTTTAGTGCTAGAACAGGGGTGTCAAACTGCCAGCCCACGGGCTGGTTTCATCATACCGGAGCCGCGCCCACCCCATTGCCGGTAATGGCAAAAAAGCTCCGATACGTTGCGCGATGTCATGTGACGTCGCGAGCTTGACATGTCTGTGCTAGAAGGAAGCAGGATTTGCTTTATGTTTCTGTAGAATGGCTTGCCCTGTCAAATGTTGTTTTCTTCTAGTTCTTGATTACAGTCTTGTTTATTGTTTGTTTTTCTGGGTTGGTAGTTCCTTGATTGGGGCATGGTTTTTTGCTTGATTGGGATTAACCCTGGTGTTAATCCCTGCTTATCTGGATGTTGATTGCGGGTAAGGAGGTGTTTGGGTCTTTTTGTCACCAGACTCTTTTCTAGCCCTGAAGATGTTACCTAGTTGGGTAATGAAATGTTTTCAAGAAAACAACCAAAATATTAATGTATGAGAATTATGTATGCTCAGCCTAATGATTTCTCATCTGTGCTGACACCTACCCAGTAATTGCTTAGGAAATGACCATATAATACAGGGGTGTCAAACTCAATTTCATTGAGGGCCGCACCAGCATTGCGGTTGCCCTCAGGGAGCTGGGTGGGTGTGGCCAGGATGGGTGCAGCCTACTGGGTGGGTGTGAATGGAGTGGGTGTGGCCAGCTCTACATCGTTCGCGTCAAGGGTGCCTGTGGGGGCCTGGGCAGGAATGGGCTAGATCTGAGGGCCTCTGGCAGAAGGGGGTGGGACCAGGGCAAGCACCAAGGCATGGTCCACTGGAGGAGCCTCGCTGTTCCTCTCAGGCCATGCAGGTGGAGGGGGCTTATGGAGCTAAGACTGAATGCGTTTCAGCCTAGATGGCCACCACAAAATTGTACATGGGCTCCTGGCCGGCCTGGGCCAGGGCCAAGGCAGCGGGGGCCGTTCCCTCACTGTTTCCAGGATGGCTTCACGGGCCATATGAAACCACTTCGCGGGCCGCATCCGGCCCCCGGACCTTGTGTTTGACATGTCTGATATAATGTATTCTCCCAACCTACTTATCTGCTGACTAAATTAACCAATTTTGTGGTTATCTATAATCAGTGCTTTTTTTGTTAAAAAAAAAAAAAGTGCCGGAACTCACACACGTCATACAACCTGCCTTGCCTACCCTACAAGGTTCCATCCAAAAAAGGTGCCGGAACTCCGTTCTGGGCATTCTGTGACAAAAAAAAGCCCTGTCTATAATAGATTCAACAGTAAAGTAACTGGATTTGCACAACAAGCCTATGGTGCAAACCTCCACCTGTCAGGACTATTACTCCACCTATCTCACAGGGTTATTATTGTTGGGGGGAAACCCAGAGTGAGTACTTTATAAGATGCTTTCAATTTTTGGAGGAAAAATGGATATAAATCTTGCCCAATAAATGTGGCAGCATTCCTGCCCTTTCTAAAATGAGATGCATCATATCCTAGGCTGGACCTTAGGCAGAGTTCTCCTATTACCATGCACATATGAATGAATTATTTTTAAATTTATTCATTCATTCATTTATGTTATATGATGCCTGACTCCAAATGAGTGTGCAGTTATATAAATACAGGCACATAAAACTCTCATGCATATATTCTTCTTTCTCTCTCTCTTTCTGGCAAAATAATGCAATAATAATAAACTAATAACTAAATAATAACTTCAATAATAAACCAGACAAGTAACAACCAGATTATTTTTACAGTATTCGAAACTAGGACTTGAAATGGCCACTTCAGTTGGCCAATGGTAGCTTCTCCAACTTGGAACCCTCAAATGAATTGGCTTCACATTCCCATGGGTCCATCATGGGTAGAAATTCTGAATGTTGAAGTCTCTACAGCTGTTCAATTTCAAAGGCTGATGTTTATTTTGGGGGGGGGGATCCAGACTACTCCACCTCCCAGAATTAGAAGGTGTGATGTGTGCAAATCATGGTTTTTTTCTTTTCTTCTACCTTCTACCTTTCTTCTACCTCTTGCTAGTGAAGTAGATAGCAGCAGGAGAAGGCACCAGAAACTGTTTACAAATTTCCTAGTAGAGGCTGGCTTCCCGATTTTCCTGCAGACCTGACTTAGTCCACTGTAACAAAACACGCAATGCCATTTTCACTCAACCTTCCAATAGAAAAGAAACCACAAATGAGAATTTTGGAACATAAGGACATGCTCTGGTTCAATGAACAGATGGAATATCTCTTGAAGAAATTAGTGATCTTCCCCTTCCTATTTCCCAAGCTACAACTTGGCTGCACTTTAAACTTTCCAATAATAAAATGTTTTCCATCTTTTTATAAGGGTCCCCCATGTAACTTGTGGGAAGTGGGAGGGATTGTAAATGTCCTTGGGGATACTGGCCCAGATACTTGACTATTTGTCTTCTATCATCATCAAATCCAGCAATCCTTCTGGGCCCTAAATTGGTATCATGAGCTCTCATAGAGAATTCAAGGGTTGGGATGTTTTCACCAGGAGCTTGGAAATGTGCCCCCCCACCTAGAAAAGGAATAAAAGTAGGTATATGGGCGGGAGAGTAGCTAATATCCTGGTAAATAGATGTTTTGTACCTAGTTATGTCCAATCTAGCTCTCATTTGATGAATAATCAACCCTTTTGTCCAGGATGTTCTCAACTATTGTTCTCAACTATTATTTACCCACCAGTCCTAAACTGCTCCCCTTGCTGAATTACACATTCTTTTTCAAATTCTCTTGCTGCTTGGGAGATAAAATGGTGCAAAATCACCCAACCGTTTGCTTGTTTTGTTAAAACAAAGTTTACAGATTCGTTCCTATGATCTAATGATTATACAGTCTTCCCCAGCTTGGCAGTGTCTGATATGCTGAGACTGCAGTTCCCAGAATTCCTAGTCAGCATAACTGGAGGCTGATTAGGGAATAATGGGGTTTTCAGTCTTAACTGGAAGGCTTCTAGTTGGGGAAGGCTGGGTTGGAAATAACTAGGATTGATAAGTTGAAATGGAGATCCAGCATCTCATGACGTTTGGTGCCAAGAGAAGAGACAGTAGCCAATATTTTAATTCTCAATGCCCACAAATGCATTCATCTTGCAGGAACACCATTTGATAGCTGGTGGGTGGGGTTCTGGCAAGCAATATGTAGGTGTTATAGAATAGAGTAGATCAATAATTATATATTTTTTCTCCATCACATTAAAGCATGACTGCCGAGTTCGAGGAAACCCAGAATTCTGTGCTTGATCTCCCCACCGTTCAAGAGGAGCACAAGAGAATTGATTGCATCAGGCATCCTGTGGATAATATCTGTGGATTGGAAGAGGTTCTTTCTGGAGCAGGTAAGGAACCTGATCTGTTGAGTCTAGTGAAGAACTGTAGAATTGTCTCAACTTCCCAGAGTCTTTCATCCAGTTGTTGATTTATATATTACCTACATTTTATCTTACCTGATTATTATCTACCCAAGGATCACCATGATCATCTTCCCCACCCCTCAAAAAAAACCAGAATAACATTAAAAAAATTCAAATGTAATAAAAAAAACCAGGTAGGTGCCATGTCAAAATCTATAGACTCATTGCCACTTATGGCATTCTCTAGTTTAGTACATTTGGAAGTAGCCAATGGATTTGTTCCTCATGCTTGCTGGGTTTAGTTTTCCATGTATAGTTCTACCATTTGACCATCCTGCCAAAATGGCCTAATTTACTGACTGCTTTTTCTGTTTTTTTCCAGAGGCATTACCTGATCCTGCTCTGGAAAGGCAGGATTTTGGAGCAGATGCCATGGGGCCTAAATCTCCAGATGCTACTGTCCCTTCCACTCCCAGGAAGCAGGACCATCAACTAGGAGACTCATCAAGACATGAGAATGGATTTGTCAGAGGACAGCAGAGACTGACATCAGTGGATTCCAAAGAGGTAAGGAGGTTTTTTTTTGCTAACTTATTGGTTTGTTTAGGACTAACATCTCCACAGGTAAGATGCTAATATAAGCAGCATTTTATGTGAGATTTATTTATATTAGGACTATGCAAATAAGGCTAAATTTTAATTTTTGATTTACAAAATGGATTGAATGCAGACATCCAAATCCAATAATTTAATTGTGTTGATTAGTTCATATGTGCGTATAGCACTGCCTTGCCCAACCTGTGGCCACCCAGCCTCAGAAGAACTGAGTTTGGGAGAAAAGGGTACAGAAAGTTATGTTTTTGAAAGGCGGTTGGTTAGCAAGCGGTCCCCAAATTTCTGGCACCAGGGACCAGTTTCAGAAGGAAAATGGTCTTTGATGGACCACAGGGGGATAGTTTCACATGCAACCTAGATCCTGTGCATGCACAGATGAAACTCACTTACCGCTTGTGCGGCCCAGTTCCTAACAGGCCATGGACAAGTACCAGTCTTTGGCCCAGGGGTTGGGGACTCTAGGTTAGCGTATTTCAAATTCCTCATCGGTCATTTCACCATGTTTTCTTCTCCTTGGGTGATCCCTACAGGGTAGCGCTGAAATTCGACGGAAGCAAAAAGGTAAGTGATTACCTTTTCGTATTCATCATTGGGCAGGTTGCTTGAATATCAAGCTACAGGTAGTCATCAGCTTAGGACCACAGTTGGGACAGGAACTTCTGTTGCTAGGTGATATGGTCATTAAGTGAATCATCACATGATCATGCCTGATTTTATTCCCTATTTTGCCACGGCCGTTAAGCAAATCCAACTTCCCCCAAATGATGATCACAGGATTCAGACTCTGCAACCCTTGTGAATTCATATCAGTTTGCAAAGCACCCAAATTGTGATCATGTTGTTGCAGGGAGGCTGAAACCCTTGTGAGATGACCAGTAAAAAATCCCCCTGTTCAGCACTGTTGTAACTTCGAATAGTCGCCAAACTAAGGGTCGTAAGCAGTGGTGGGAACAACCAGTCCTCTGTGTGGATGCCACTTCTGAAAGTCCATTCTGGGCCTGAGCAACAAAAAATTAGCTACCAGTTCTGCCAAACTGGTACGAACTGGCTGAATCCCACCACAGGAAGGAAGGAAGGAAGGAAGGAAGGAAGGAAGGAAGGAAGGAAGGAAGGAAGGAAGGAAGGAAGGAAGGAGTGGTGGGATTCAAATATATGAACAACCGGTTCTCTGTGTGGATGCCGCTTTCAGAAGTCTATTCTGGGCCTGGGCAACAAAAAATTAGCTACCGGTTCTGCTGAAGTGGTGCAAACCAGCTGAATCCCACCACTGGTTGTAAGTGAAGGATTACCTGTATGCTTTTGATACACTACCCCCTGACTGGCAAGGGAATTCTGGGAGTTGAAGTGCACAAGTCTTAAAAGTTGCCAAAGTCCTTCCAAAGTCATCAAGATTCAGTGCCTGTGTCTGGATGTGCACATGCACATGTGTGAATCTGCACTGGGGAAGATCAGGAACTCTTTCAATTCCACCAGTTCTTTCATTCCATCAGTTGAACTTAACTGTGGTGTGGGGGCCCATTCAGAGCTTTTTAAAATATGTTAGGTGATCTTTTTTTTTAATTTGCTTTCATGAGGAGCCACTACCCGACTAAGTCGACGACGCATCTCCTGCCAGGAACTGGGACAGGTGGACTGTGATGGCTGGCTCTTAAAAAAAAAGGACCACGTGGGCTTCATGGCCCAGAAATGGAAACGGTTTTGGTTTGTGCTAAAGGGACACAACCTTTACTGGTACAGCAACCCCAATGTGAGTAAATTGACACTTATGGCAACAGTCAACTCAAAGTGACTCTGGACTTCCTTTGCAGCGTATCAGTTTTCCATTTATTTTTAAAATACTTTTTTAAAAATAACAACAGTGAATTAATACGGCAGGCCAAGATCACAAGTTTGTGAGTGAGGGTCAGGACAAATGAACAAGGCCACTATTTTGGAGATCCCTCACTTATATGATGTTAGAGGTTAAGCTCTTGAATGAAGTTGTGCTCAGGAAATTATAAGCCCTGCAAAATGTCAAGGTTAGGGGGGTATGTTTTCCCAATTCATCTGGTCCTGATTTAAGCTGACAAGTACCCACTACGTAGACTAGGAAATCAACATGAAAATGCTGCTCTTCCATTACCAGAGAGATTTGAAGCAAATGCAGGAGGGGGGAGCAGGGCAGGGCAGGAAAGGAAAGGAAAGGAAAGGGGAAGTGAAGGGAAAGCAAAGGGGAAGGGGAAGGGAAAGAGGAGAGGAGAGGAGAGGAGAGAGGGAGCTGGGGCCAGTCCCCTTTCAGCCCACCCTCCCTCACAGAGTTCCTGTTAGGAAAATAAATGGAAGTATTATGCATGGTGCTTAGAGTTGTGCAAAAACAATGTTGGGATATAGGGCTGATAGATAATTAATCAGTGATTGTTTTAGCCTAGCCTTCACCAGCCTCATATCTTCCAGTTACGTTGTGCTTCAAGACATACACACTGTTTGCTAGTTAGCCTGCATGGGTTTCTCGCACACCCAGTGTGGTACAGTGGTTAAGGTTCAGGAATATGACTTGGGAAGTTCCTCGAGTGACTCTAAACTGGTCATTATGCCTTCGCTCATACAGGCTGAGGTGGAAAGATGGAAAGGAAGTGTATGCTTGCTGCTTGCGCTCTTGATGGGGTGCAAACATAAAAAAAGAAAGTGAATTTTTAAATTAACTTTTTAAAAAAAAGCAATACGTATTCCCTAAAGATTTGTTTTAGTTTTCTGATCTGGGTCAACAAATATTTCAGTGCTTCTTCATACAAAAGGCAGGAAAGGGAGCCGTTTATTGCATGAACAGTTCTCAGTTGTTCCTTTAAGAGTAGCCAATGTTATGGTATCACAAGCTTCCATAGAACAAACCCTCTTAAATGAATGAACTCGTCTTTTATTTTTTAAAAAAATATGTGATAAATTAAAAGCCCTTAAAATGTCCCAAATATTTCTGTTTGTGGCCAAAGATTAATACTTTTACGTCTTTTCTCCTTTTCTTATCAATGGACTCTTCCCTGTTCCTCTTCTGAAAACTAGGATGAGAAGGCTGTGGGATTAATCAATGTGTCTGCCTACAGATTGGAGAGCACAAAGGAACAGAAAAAGAAATAGTGAGTGCATACTCGGTAGCCAATGTTCTTCCATTCTCCAATGTTGAAGTCCTTCAAATATGTTAGATTCCCATAATTCCAGCTAGAAGAGAACTTTCAGCAGCTTGTGGGCAACAAACGTATTTGATTTGCTAATTGATGAGGTATACACATTAAGAGCAAACTTGATTTCTGTGTTAAATCCTTACATAGCCAATAGGTTACCATTTGTACATCCGAGGGCATTATAAGTAGACTTGGAACCATAAGCTTTGCAAAATTCAGGGGAAAAAAAATCACACTGGTTATACAATCCTCTCCAAGTTAGATATACAGCTGTAGCCATGCCGATTGGTAATTGGATATAGGTATGATTCTCAACAGCAAGGCATCGTGAGAAATGCTACCACTGTCACTGTTTTTCCTCTCCAGTGTTTTCCAACTCACCCACGAGAAGTACAAGCCCTTCATCTTTGCAGCAGAAACCCTGGCTGATCTGAGCATGTGAGTAGCCAACTTGTGTTCCATCCTACAAACCATCTCAGAGACTAATAGTCTCTAATGCATTCGATCCGCATTTGTGAAGAGCTTCAGGTTCTTCCTCAAGAAATATTAGCAGAACCCAAAGTCTTGAATGCAACTCCATCACAGAAGGTCATAGGAGCAGAGAAGATGGACACTTCTTGTCCATCTCCCCAACTGGCAGGACCTATGGATTTATATACAATTTATCAGTTCACCTGTGCACACAATTCCTTTTAGAATTGTTTTTGTACTCAAAGTTATGGAAACTTGGAATATTGTATTTCATGAGAGTGGAAATACATTTCTATTCTCAGTTCTGGAAAGGGATGATAGAGGGACTGATCTAGGAAGAGACGCCTTATCGGAGAGATGTGTGGCATAAAATTTAATAAATAAATGAGAGAAACTGATCATCACTTCCTCCATCAAAACCTGAAGTGTCAAAGAGCTTCCCCCTCTTGATTGGTATTTTCATTCTGGATTTTCCTGTTTAAACAGATTATTTCTGATGAGATAAAACAGGTAAGGAAGGTACTATAAATAGGCAGCTTTCTTTGAAAGCTTTGCTGATTTGATTCCAGTCAGAATTCACCAAAGACATAAGGGAGTGCCCATTATCAGTACATTTTGTAGACAAATTTTTGAAGCTGCTGGACTTTTACAAATTCCAGAGGCAATGGAGCCTTAAAAGGGAATTGCTTTGAAGACAGATTTGTTTTCAGCATTTCCATATTCAACGTTGCAAGGACGACACCTTGGAATCTGGGAAAATAACAAGCTGTGTTTCTTCCCAGGTGGGTCAGCCGTTTGATCACGTCTATGACTAAATATACAGCGTCCCATAAATCTGGGCCACCTAACCAAGAAGGTGAGTGCTTGTTGAAAGTAGCTAATTTTCTACTGGCCAAGTACATAAGACATTAATATATCTGCATCATGTATATTAATAAGGGATTGACCTGAAAGCAAGAATCAAGATGGCCTTGAAGCAAGAGGACAATTCTATAACACCCCCAATCCTGAAAAAAATCAGTCAAAAAATCTGCCTCCATTATAATATTTTGACATAATATTAGTATATTGATATCTACCTGGTTCCACTAACATGATACCAACCTGGATATGGATAATTTCTCCAAGTCCTTGCCTTTTTAACCTGGAGGGAATATGGACATACCCAGATACCAAGGCATGCATAGTTAAGATCAGGGGAAAAAAGAAGGAACATGGTGACTGGGGATGATAGAATCCTGAGGATGGAGGTAGAAAGCTGATGTGGTGCAAGTCATCCTATTTCAGAGTTTCAATTCCAATTTTTTCCTCCGGGCTCATTCCAATTTAGATTGCTACAGTGAAACAGAAGCAGAGGATCCAGAGGACGACTCTCCTAGACATAGCTTTGATCAGGTCAGTATCTTCTTGATGGAACATCATTGTAAAAATAGTGGGTTGTTCTTACTTTAAAATATTTTGATGCCTTTTATAAAGTCATTTGGGACTTTATTATTTTGGAGGAATGAGAGGCAACTACAAAAGGCATTTTGTGATTTCCAAAAATGCCCTGATTCCAGCATGCAAACTTAAGGTGGGAATCCATGCATTTGGCTGTGTTTGGAAAGGATTGCAATAGCAATAGCACTTAGACTTATATACTGCTTCACAGTGCTCTACAACCCTTTCTAAGCAGTTTACAGAGTCAGCTTATTGCCCCCAACAATCTGGATCCTTATTTTACCGACTTTGGAAGGATGGAAGGCTGAATCAACCTTGAGCCACTCAGAAACAAACTCCTGGAGTGAGCAGTGAGTTAGCCTGAAGTATTGCATTCTAACCACTGCGCCACTACAGCTCCTTGCAACCACCAAATGGCAATGCAACCATTGAAGAGATCACTGCAGAAGAATGTTGGATGTGATGAGGTTGAGCTCAAGGGGATCATATTCACTTATATTTCTTCTACATCCATTATTTTCTTTCTTCATTTCTTGCAGACAAAGCAGAAGGAATTGGAGAAAGCTCAGTTACCATCAGGGGCTACAGGACGTAGCCAAAACCTTCCAGGCAGCCCACTTTTCCAGGACAGCGTAGATGAGAAAACAGCATCTCCCTCTTCTCCAGGTGAGCTCATCTTTGGTACCTTCCCAAGCTTCACTGGAAAGAACGTGGCAGGTGAGATGTTGGAAAAATCAACTGCAATTGTGCAGAAGGATGAAATAGTGCAAATGTCTCTATAGGTTTTCTTAAGTGTTCCCTTAGCAAAGGCAAATAAGAGAAAGGCAAGCTAGAACAGTTGAACAGTTGAATATCCAAACTGATGGACCGAAACAGAGGAAATTTTGTATGAAACTTTAGGCGAGTTTTCTTCAGCTGGCATCACTCAAATATTTCAAACTACAATATTCATCTTCTCCTACCAAACTGACAAGGAGTATGGGCATGTGTGTGCATATACCAGTAACTCAATGAAGATTTGGCAACCTTTTTTTTCATATTGAGACTGTGTTCCATTGGTGGTGCTATTATTTAGGACCATGGTGACGAACCTATGGCACATGTGCCACAGGTGGCATGCAGAGCCCTCTCTGTGGGCATGAGCACCATCGCCCCAGTCCTAGGCCTTCAGCTGGGTTTTATAAAACCTTTTTGCTTTAGGCCTCCACCGCCGTGTGTATATATAAAAAAAGGTTCAATCAATTTCAATTTCTCACGGGGAAAAAGATCTCGCAAAGTTGGATTTGATTGAATTTTTTTAGTCCCATCCAGTCTGCCATTACTACTGCAGCCACGCCCACCCAAAGGGCCATGCCCACCCAACGGGCCATACCCACCCGGCAATACATAAGTGGATTTTGGGTTGCAGTTTGGGCACTCGGTCCTGATTTAGGACATCCTCATGCCAGTAAATATGAATAAATGGTGCCATTCTGTTCTTGAAAATCCCCCTTTCTCCCTCTTTCCATTGCCCTTTTTCTCTCTCTTTCTCTTTCTTGCTTTCCCCCAAGTATCAGGCTGGCTTCTCGGCTCTTGCCAAGGTCTGAATTGCTAGTCTGAACAGAAATAGAGGATGTTTTTAGTTGATGGAGTTAGAAGAGATGGCCAAACTGACTGCTCTGGTTAAAGAAAAGAACACAATTAATTTTCTTTCTACTTTGAAACCACTTCTGGACTTTGTGCTTGAGGTGAAAAAAAAAATGAAACTTTGATTTTGAGTTTTGCCAATTAGATAGGTTTGTTGTTATAAAAATGGCTAGTTTATGTTATTATATAAAAGTAAAAAGTTGAGGTTTGTTATTATCTTATTCTATTGCACCAAAAGGAGTTAGAAGTCAATGCCTTTTCTTTCTCCCCCCCCCCTTTGCCCTACACTTTCCCCTTCCCCTTTTCCCTCCTTTGTTTTCCCATTATTTTCTTTTGTATTTTGTACTATATATTATAGTTGGATAAACTAATAAAAATATGGAATTGCAAAGAAATAGAGGATGTTTTTGAGCCTCCATATTACGGATTTCCTTTTGCAATGTTAGTCGGTGCTCCTTAGGGCACCTGAAATGAAACCTCTTAGGATTCTGTTATTAGGTGCTGTTATTAGGTGCTGTTATTATGCTGTATAACAGCATAACTCCATGCTGTTATGTGCAATTGCAAGAATGTTTTCATTTCTTTGGATTATTATTCAGTTGCATCCTGAAAGCTATTTTAACTCACGGTGGTTATCTTGTATCTTATGAAGATCCAGCAGAAGAAGAACTTGAGTCATTGATCCAGTGTCTGAAACAAGGAGGAGTATCACTTATTGGGAAACAGCAGGTGTTCACCCGTGAATATTACCGGAAATCCTTTGTCAAGCGTAACAAGAACCCAGAGATCAATGAGAAAGTACATCTGGTTCGGACGCTTCAAAGCACACTCAAGGCAGGTGGAACGTAACTTTGTGCTGGAAAACAGCTTCATTTGGGGGGGGTGAATGCCTCTAGGTCAGGGGTGTCAAACTCGTAACATCACGTGACGTGTCACGATGTATTGCGACTTTTTTCCCATTGCTGGCAATGGATGGACGCGGTTTTGACATGACGCATCTGTCCTGCAAGTTGGCAGTTTGAAACTTCTGCTCTAGGTGGGGTGGGGGGTAAGTAGGGTCTCTTTTAGGTTTTATTTTTTGGCTTACTGAAAGAAAGTTATGGAAGATGGAGGTAAAGAAGCCAAATTACAAGTGTAATGTACTTCACTAAATAGGCACAAAAGATGAAATTCCTTTTTTTAGTTTTAATGGCTACTTTTCTTGAATTCTAGCCTATAATATTTTACTTTTTTTGCAAACACAATGGCATAAATGATTCCATCTTTTGCTTTCTTGAGCCGCACAATAATCCTTTTGAGAAGCAAGGAAGACAGAACATAATTAGCTCACTATCATGTTTACATAGAGATTTAACTCAGGATCTCCCCAAGACCCATACAACATACTACCTGTGAAGTGTTGGGCTAAGTCAGGGGTAGGCCACTTTGGCTCTTTTATGACTTGTGGACTTCAACTCCCAGAATTCCTGAGCCAGCCATGCTGAGGGGAAAGGGAGAGATTTCCAAGCTGAGCCATGCTGGCTCAGGAATTCTGGGAGTTGAAGTCCGCAAGTCATGAAGGGGCCATAGTTCCCTCATGCTGGCTCAGGAATTCTGGGAGTTGAAGTCCATGAGTCATAAGAGAGCCAAGATTGCCTACCCCTGATCTAGATGACTGACTGACTGACAGACAGACAGACAGATAGATACACCTAGATCAGGGGTAGGCAACTTGGCTGTTTTATGACTCGTGGACTTCAACTCCCAGAATTCCTGAGCCAGCCATGCTGAGGGGCAAGGGAGAGGTTTCCAAGCTGAGCTATGCTGGCTCAGGAATTCTGGGAGTTGAAGTCCACGAGTCATAAAAGAGCCAAGGTTGCCTACCCCTGGGCTAGGTCCTGAAAAGATTTCACAGAGTAACTCTTTTTTTTTTTTGAAACCTTAGTGGGTCTTAACAACAAGTGGAAAGTAAAATATAGAGTCATCAAAGTTCTCAATCAATAAAAGTAGCTTCCATACTGCTGATATATCACTGTCAAGTTGTTTCTGGATCCAATGCAAGGTTTTGATGTGCTCCTTTTACAAACCAGATCAATCAGGGACCAGAGTATTTTAATTATCAAAGGAGATTTTTATGTCATGTCTGGTGTCCATCTGAGCTCTTGTCTAGTATCCAGGCCAGGTGTCCGGCCCAGGTGAGACGGGTCTTTATAAAAACTTCCTTAATTGTGTTGGCTTAGACATACCTGATTCCCATAATAATGTCTTTTTACTCCAGGGAAAGACAGTCCCCTTTTATGTATGTCTAAGGCTTAATAATGTAAGAGAACGATCCACTCTGGAACAGTGGATTTTATGTTTCCTGTGCTGTTTTTGAGTGTCCTTTTATTTATTTATTTTTCCTTTTAAAACTTTAGAAAATTTCAGTAGTTTACTTTAAATCCTTTTGGAATCTGGCCAGATGCTTTTGGCTCTCCGATGCATTAGAAATATATTGGTGTTTTGCTGTTCAAGGGATCAAAATATTTTGTGACAACTTTGTAATGGTGGTGGGCCCTTGTCTCTCTCGAAAGGGATCTAGCAAACCATTTAAATGCCGCTCCAAATGCTTGTGCTATTCTGGCCTCTGTTGTCCTTGTGAAAGTGAGTCATGCACCAGCCTTAGAACATTCCTTTCCTTCCCCAGGCCAAAACTGCTGAGCTCCAATTACTTGATATTCTACTCGAGGACACCGAACTGAACTCTGAGAAATTCAGGAGCTGGAAAGAACAACATCAGGAGTTATACCAGGAAATTCAGATGTGGTGGGCTAAAAAATTGAACCAAGACAACGGCGCAATAGATTCAGGTTTTGACCTCAGTTTGGAGGCAGCTTCAGATCCACTGCATCTGTGAGAACTCTGAGCTAAAATATACTTTCCCCAGCTCTACTTACGCAGCATCAGACAGAAGTGCGGTTTTGTCATTTCAGAATTTTGGATAGGAATGTTTTATGACAAGCTTCCTCCTCAGAAGGCATTGAGATTACAGTTGGGTTGGTCCATAAGTTTTATCCAGACAGCAAGAATGGCTCCAAATGATTCTCTCATTTTAGAGAGATGGATTACAAAAATGGTGGCAACTGAGAAAGATTGTGGACTTTTTATGTAACAATGGAGAGTTCCTGACTGCAAAATAGAAGACCAATGAAGAAGAAAGTGACCTTTGGTGACTAATCATCTGGGAAAGAGCTGGCATTGACTAGCACAGACTTTGTGCCCTTCAAATTTCTTCAAAACAGCCATTTCCTTCAACATCTTTTAAGATGAAACATTCCTTTGAGTATATTTAGCACCTGAGAGACATCTGAACAAACCACAGTTTGTGGTTTTCAATGATGATAGTTTATATTGAAAAACCAGCTTGCATTAGAAGCTGGATGCTGTAAACATGTAAGAAATGAGTTATATAAATAAATGTTAGAATATGTTTCTAAAGTTAGTTTAATGATTTTTTATTTTTATTTTCAAATGACCATTTGCCAGCAACCCAGCTGCAAGACAACAGAATGAATAGCAATAATAGCACTTAGACTTACATACTGCCCCATAGTGCTTTTACAGCACTGCCTAAGTCAGAGGTCTTCAAACTTGGCCCTTTTATGACTTGTGGACTTCAATTCCCAGAATTCCTCAATCAGGAAAGGGCCAAGTTTGAAGACCCCTGGCCTAAGTGGTTTACAAATGTCGGTGTATTACCCCCAACAATCTGGATCCTCATTTATTGGCCTTGGACGGTTGGAAGACCAAGTCAATCTTGAGCCCGATCAGAATTGAACTCCAAGCTGTGGACATTCTAAGCACTGCGCCTCCAGGGCTCAGTAGGCAAGAGGAAAAGTGGTTTGTTAATTCAAAATTGTTAACTTTTAAAAATATTCATATTTTGATTTTTTTTTACAAAATCTTTGCAGTTATTGAAAAATGCTCAGCCCTCCAGAGTCTCTTTTTTTAAAAAATGAATTATAATACTACAAACTGTTTTCCCCCCTAAATGTATTAAATTGAATCTGCTTTTAAAAGAAGCTATTTCTTTTTCTCTCTCCATACATTTTTTTAAAGGAAATTTGATCACTTTTTTCTGGATCTGTTGGGGCGTTCTGTGCCTTCAATGTAGAAAAAAAAAAAGAGTTGTTGATTCCCCCGCCCCCTATATATCTCATGTGGTGCAAGGTGCATTGCATTTTTGAGTGCATTCAGTACATTGAATGCATTGTACTGTAAAGTTGTTTCTTTTATTTGGTGCATGCCATAAATATGTACCATTCTTCTTTTTGGATTCTGAACCATCACACCCAGCATAGTAGCAAAGTTCCTTTGAAACTCATTTTTGCCATGACCTCTCCAGTTAGCTTTAGTCAAATCATTTGCAGTGAAGCTGAAGCTTAAGCTCTGGAAAGTTCCGTTCATAGTTTGTTTCGGTATTGGAATGCCTGCTTTGTTTCTCTTCCAAATGAGATACGGCTGACCTGAGTTTACATACACATCATCAAAAAGAGACCGTTGCAAGGCCTCATTTGCTAACATGAATTTGTGCAAATTGGATAAGTGTCTGGTTTGCATCTATTATATCCGTGTTTTTCAAACTTGCCAACTTTAAGATGTGGACTTCCAGAATTCCCCATCTGGCCTGCTGTGTGAAGAATGAAGTCCACACGTCTTTTTTATTTTTACAACTTTTAAGTCCTAACAATAAAAGGAAAGAGAAAAACACCAAGGTAATGATGGAAATATGTACGACGTCAAAAAGAAGAAGAAACAAAAAGTGCTTTAACAAAAAAAGAAATGTAACAAATTAAAAAAACATAGTGTGACATGTCATTATATCAGTAAATGGTTACAATTCTATATATGCTTATCTAATACCGGTATATATTTCTAACATATATGATTACCATTTTAACCTAATATATTTTGTATAAGTAAGCCCCATATTTCTTTGTACTTGTTCATATACAGTCTACATCTGTAGACAATCTGCTTTTAAGTGGCAAATTGGATCAGGTCTTCTCAATCCACTCAATAAATGAAGCCATATGTTTATCTTTCCAATGTAGAACATCAGTTTTTTTAGCCACAGTAAAGGCACTGACAATCCATTTACATTGTCCAGTTGCCAAATTCCATGTACTAGGTATGTAATTCAAGAGTAAAACAAAAAACCTATCTGAACATTTTAGCTTTGGTCGCACAATCATATTTATATAATCCACTACTTCATCCCAAAACTCAACAAGTATAGGATATTGTAGAAACGTGTTTTAAAGAAGGAAATCCACCCACCTTAAAGTTACTAATGTTGAGATATACTAATTTATGAGATGCTGACTTATTCTTAGATGTATAGAGGGTAATGAACCTCAGTCCTTTAGATCAGGGGTCTTCAAATTTGACCCTTTTATGACTTGTGGACTTCAGCTCCCAGAATTCCTCATCCAGCATGCCTGGCTGAGGAATTCTAGGAGTTGAAGTCCACAAGTCATAAAAGGGTCAAGTTTGAAGAGCCCTGATCTATAATATATGGCAAAGGCAAAGCCTGTAATCTATTGTTGCGGTCTCTGGTGGCCATCAGACATGTGCCAGCCAAGATCTCTGCTGATCCTCCAGTCCACCCTAAATAAAGACATGTTCCAAGACGAGAGCTCTCCTTGGTCGGGCTCTAAGGATTGGTACTGTTGGCTAGAGCTTTGTATACTATGTAAGATGTAATCCAGAGATACAAGACTCCAGTAAAAGCCCAGAACTATTTCTAAGGCAGTAGTTTGGCTGGTGAGACCACCAGTGGACTTCCAAGTGAGTAAGAACATAACCCAGGAAGTCAACCAGCACTGAAAGAATAGTCAAAGTCCTCATATGAAACCACCAAGAAATGGCCATTGCCTCTGGGATAGGTTGGCATTTTTTCATTTGTGTAGTGGTCATTTCTATGCAGCTCTCCCACAGGACATCACTGAAAGACATCTTGAGGGAAACCAGATCTTTGGGAGAATTCACACCACTGTGGTGTTACAATAGCAGCCAACATCAGGATTCAGCCCATGGGAGCAACTGTTAGTCCGAATACTACAGTGCCTCTTGTCATATTAGCTGAAAACTGAGGAAGATATATCTCCTAGGTAAGATCTAAGAGGAAAGGAATAAGTGATGCTTCTAAAAGAGCAAAACTACCCTTTCCTCCTAAAGAGCTTTTTTCAAACTTGCTTGTCTCCTGATTTGGGACTAGAGTTAGAATCCAAAGGATTGCCTTTTATAGCAGGGGTCTTCAAACTTGGCCCTTGTGGACTTGTGGACTTCAACTCCCAGAATTCCTCAGCTGTTTCAGAAGCTGTGCTCACCTTAATGCATCTGCACACACTAATTCCAACAATTTGAATCAACTTCCTAAAGCATGAATGTTATGGTTTGACCAAACCAAGCATCTCTTAATAACACATTAACAGTGGAACTCTTTCTATTTTTGGACCGTGTTTGTGGCCAGTCATAATGAATACCTTTAATTATTAAAAAATCACATGCTGCCAACGGAAATACAAATGTGTTGTGAATGACCCATCAGCCTAATGTGATCCTGGTTTCAAAGGTGCTCAGTTGTTACAGGCATTAGCCAGTAAAAAAAAGGCTATTTTTATTTCTAAACTGCTGCCAAAAAATGCAGAAAATATGATGACCACCTATGAAATTAACAGATCACCAAAATCAATGCTTTTATTGAAATAAGTAGAGTGTTTTGTTTTTACTAATAGAATTGGAAAACAACACAGTTGTGAACCATGAGATGTCTTATAAGCACTGAAACACAGATGAACATTCTTCTGTACCATTTGTTTTTAGTTTTGGAGACAGAGAAATTCAGGTAAATGTGCAAAGCAAAAATGATATGTTTGCTGCAGTCGTGGCCATGTTGATGATACTGTGACATGAGGGGAAGAATAATAAAAATTAAAACCCAGAGCCAACTCAAATTTACTTTGTGGAACCCTCACTGACAATATATTCAATATGTCAGTGATGGCGAACCTATGGCACGAGTGCCAGAGGCGGCATTCAGAACCCTCTCTGTGGGCACGTGCACCGTCGCCCCAGTCCTAGGCCTTTAGCTGGGTTTTATAAAACCTTTTTGCTTTAGGCATCTGCCGCCGTGTGCAAAAAAAAAAAAAAGGCTCAATCAGTCAATTTCAACTTCTCTCAGGAAAAAAAAGATCTTGCAAAGTTGGAATTGATTGATTGAACTTTTTAGTCCCACCCAGTCTGTTGTTTCTACCGTAGCCATGCCCACCCAATGGGCCACACCCAACCGGCACCCGACAATGCATAAGTGGGTTTGGGGTTGCAATTTGGGCACTCGGTCTCTAAAAGGTTCGCCATCACTGCAATATGTCATGTTAAGTTTGAATAAGTTAAGTATGTTGTGTGAACACAGCCTAGTATGGATGTATTGTATATTTCTGATAGCAATAATGGGTAGAAATGCTTGATTTGCAGTGGGTCAAGTCTAGTCAACCACATTTTTCCTTTATCTAATTTTAGGAAGCCAATTGGGTGTGATGGTGGAGGTGCTGACTTAAAAACCAGGGAACTTTGAGATTTAGTCCTGCCTTAGACATGAAAGCCAACTAGTGACTTTGGGCCAGGCCTTCTCTCTCAGCTCAACCCACCTCAGAGGGTTGTTGTGAAGAAAATAGGAAGCAGGAGCATTAGGCATGTTTGCCACCTTGAGTTAACATACATATATACTATATATAGGTCATGTACATACTGTATACATGTATGTAAATCAATATAAAAATAACCTGGTTTTGAATGTTAATAAAAAATCATTGTTGATTTTAGAAAGAGCCAGCATAATCATACTGTCAGAATCCAATTATATTTCATCTTTAAATTATCAAATATAGAAACTCCCAATTCTGCCTTCTCTGGATTCTGCCATAAGAGGGAGAGAAGGGGGAGAACAAAGGGGCTTTATGGCCCTCACTTCCTTCTTTACACTTCAAAGAGCTGAATGCTGAATGTGTGTTTATTGTAACCTCGAAGCGTTAACATACCAAAGGAGGGAAGTTGCCTTTCATGTAGTTATCTGAAGTCTCCATCCAGACGGAAGAAAGAAGAAAGGGAGTGGAATTGTGATACTTGAAACTATCACTGGAAGGGGGGTTGATTGGGTGGGACTACTGGGGAACCCCTTAAAACCTTGAATGGGAGAGCTTGGACCCCAAGTCCTGTCTAGCATGCCTGCAACCATTTTCTCTTAATAAAGGATTCCTGTTGGAAGAATTATTCCAAGAGTTCTGTCTTCTTAAGATGCAAAGTGGGGTGGGTCCTTACATTAGACAGGACTTGCAAAATTAATCCACCTGGAAGGGAGACCCTTGCCGGGGGATTTTGCAAAAATTTACCATGTCAGACAATGGAGCAAGAGAGGGGGAAAACTCCCTGGAAAGAGAGCCGCTGACCCAGCTGGAACCTTGCCATATGTTGGGATCCGAGAGGCCAGTTTCCTCAGGAGAAGAAGTGGTGGAGACACAGGACCACAAGCCTCGCTGGTCGATGGGCGTTGGAAAGAAAAGTGAGTGGGGAAAGGAATCAAGAAAGGTGACCCTGAGACGGGGGACCAAGCAACCAGAATGGAAGCAGGAGATGGAGAAATCCCTGCACGCAAGTGAAGAGGGAGGAAGCTGGGCACCGTACTCAGACTGGATCCTAGAGAAAGCTATTGACCTGATGAAGAGAACTCTCAGCTTCCTAGGAGAGGAGAATACTGAGCCCTACGGCTGCCCCAGTTCCTGGAGCCGCAAAGGGAGAGACACCGAGGGGGACATGGAACCTGCAACCCCAGGGACATCTACTGATCCAGGAGCCCCCACCCCCTACCGGACCACAGATGGCAATCTGGACGGAAGACACTACCACCCACAACAGAGACACCGATCCATTCCAAGACGTCCACCGTTGGAAGTGAAATTCAAAGGGGAGCCAACACGCTTGGGGTTTTTCCTAACCCAAGTCCTCAGCTACATGGAGGAATATGGGCAGGATATTCCCAGCGACAAAGCCCGCATCCGGATCGTGCAATCTGCCCTGGATGGACCAGCTGCGGATTGGGTAGTGAACTTGCATGACTCCAATGCCCCAGAACTCAGTAACTTCAACCGTTTCATGTCCTCTTTGAGAAGACGATTTGAAGACCCCCTGGCTGATCGCAAAGCCCGTGAAAGAATAACAACGATGAGGCAGGGCAAACGCCCAGTGGCTGAGTATACACAAGAATTCCGGGCCATTGCCAGCAAACTGAATTGGCCAGAAGACATCCTCCTTGGCCGTTTCAAAGACGGACTAAACTATGATCTATATGATGCTTGCCTGCCCCGAGGGGACCCACATCGACTTGAGGAATGGTACGTCTTGGCAGAGGAAGCAGAGATCGACATATTGAAGAGGCACCGCCGAGGAAAACAATGGAGCCGCCCCCCGCCTGAGCTGACACACCAACCGGTGAAATCATCGGATACAGCCAAGAAGCAAATGGGGTGTTTCAAGTGCGGAAGAGAAGGGCATCGAGCTGTAGAATGCCGCTCAAAGGCCCCCCAGCACAACCCAGACAGATCCCCAATCAACAAAACCGGAAAGTATTCAGCTAAGCCAAAAGAAACAGCCATGAGAATGATGGAAATTGCAGAAACCCCCACCTCTGCACACCAAGGGGAAAGAACTCCAGCCTACACCACAGGGCCAGTGGATGCCTCAGATGACAGCTCGGAGGGCGAACCCCTGGTAAGTGGACGCATCACACCCATCTTCAAAACAGTGACTATATTAATCCCCCCCCCCAAGCTGTGAAGGTGAAAGCCTTAATAGACTCTGGCTGCACCCGCTGCCTCATTAGCCCAACACTAGTGGGGAATCTGGGCATCCATCCAGGAGACTGGAACAACCAATCTCATTTGGCCAGCTAGATGGATCCATAGCAGGGGGGGTGCCAGCTACCCTAGCCACTCTGCCAATACACCTCTCCCTGGGCAACCATGAAGAGGACTTAACGTTTGTGGTGACCCCAGGTATGGAATGCCCAATGATTCTAGGGATGGAATGGTTGAAAAAATGGAACCCCTGGGTAAATTGGAGGACGACAGAAATCAAATTCCCGAAGGGGGACCCTATGGACTTAAAACCCCAAGGGAGGCTACCAGAATCAAGAATAGAAAAAGCATCCATAGGAGAGGAAAAAAGATTAACAGAAATACCAGAGGAATATAGGGACCTTGCTGAAGTCTTCAGTGAGGAGAGGGCGAATGAGCTTCCCCCCCACCGACCCACAGACTGTACCATTGAATTCAAGCCTGGGGCAAAACTCCCGAAGCCCAGATTATACTCCATGAGCCCAAAGGAGAAGGAGGAAATGGAAAGATTTATAAAAAAAAACCTGGAGAGAGGTTTCATTGAACCAGCTAAGCCTAAAGTGGCTGCCCCGGTCCTTTTTAGAGAGAAGAAGGATGGCTCTTTACGTTTATGCGTGGATTATAGGGCCCTGAACACAATCAGTGAAAGCAACCTATACCCGCTGCCCCTCATGAAAGACATGCTGTCACACCTATCGAAAGGGAAAATTTTTTCTAAACTAGACTTAAGGGAAGCTTACTATCGAGTGAGAATCAAGGAAGGGGACGAATGGAAGACTGCATTTAACTGCCCCATGGGGTGCTATCAATTCAAAGTCTTGCCATTTGGATTACAAGGGGGCCCTGCAGTCTTTATGCAACTAATCAATGACGTTCTAAGGGAGCACCTGTTTAAGGGGGTCCTTGTTTACTTGGACGACATTCTTATCTTTACCGAAACAAAAGAAGAACACGTCAAACTTGTCAGAGCGGTTTTAAAGAAGCTGCGAGCCGCTCACCTATATGCCAAACTCTCAAAATGCGAATTCCACCAGGAAAGGATAGACTACCTAGGCTATCGCATATGCACATGGAAAGGGACCCTAGGGAAGGGCATTGAAATGGACCCAGAGAAGGTCAGAGCAGTATTAGAATGGGCACCACCCCGCACAAGAAAGCAACTACAAAGTTTCCTGGGCTTTGCAAATTTTTACCGCCAATTCATCCCCTCATTTGCACAGATAGCCTTGCCCCTCACTAACTTACTAAAAACGAAGGGAACATCCTCAGTAAAACCTAGCCAGCCACTAACATGGACAATGGAGTGCCAAGCAGCGTTTGAGAGACTAAAGAGACTTTTTTCTGCCGAACCAGTACTAAGGCACCCAGACATGGACAAACCCTTCATAATACAGGCAGATGCAAGTGATGTGGCAGTGGGGGCTGTGCTATTACAAGAAAATGATGATGCAGTATTGCAACCCTGTGCATATACATCCAAGAAACTCACGGAAACAGAACAGCGCTGGCCCGTATGGGAGAAGGAGGCTTATGGGATACGTTGGGCATTACTCACATGGCGACAGTTCCTGGAAGGCAACAAAATCCCCTTCCAGGTGTGGACTGATCACAAAAATTTGGAAGCCCTGAAAACTTCCAGGAAACTCAATCCCAAACAAGCCCGCTGGTCCCAGCATTTTCACCAATTCCAATTTAAGCTCAAACATTTACCAGGAAGAAAGAACTTCCTGGCAGATGCACTATCTCGCATGCCCCAATATAACAGCGCACGAACCACAGACTCTAGACCAATAATGGCAGAGTCACAACTGGCAGCACCAGTAACCACAAGAACCCAAGCCAAATTAAAACCACAACTGGACAGCCAAACTGGAATTGAATTCAGAAAAAGTTTGGAAACAGATGATTGGTTCCAGAAAAACAAAAATGTGTGCACAATGAAAGACGGGTTGCCTTGGATAGGGGAAAAGTTATATATACCAACAACTCAAAGAGTAACTTTCATGCACCTTTGCCATGACACAAAATCAGCAGGGCATTTTGGATTTGTAAAAACTTTACATTTAATTAAACGGCAATTTTGGTGGCCATCCATGAAAAAGGACATTGAAAGTTATATAGCCAGTTGTCCAAAATGTGCCACGGCAAAGAGGTTGCAAGGGAAAGTGCCAGGACTATTGCAAACAGTGGCAAGTCCCTCAGCCCCCTGGAGAGAAATAGCCATGGATTTTATAGTGGAATTGCCAGAAAGCAATGGGAATACTGTGGTCTGGACGGTCACAGACTTGTTTTCCAAACAGGTGCACTTTATCCCTTGCCAAAAGATTCCCACTGCAAAAGCCTTAGCAAAACTTTTCATCCAACACATTTACAGATTGCATGGGGCACCCCAACGCATCATCTCTGACAGGGGGTGCAATTTACGTCTGCATTTTGGAAGGAATTTTTATCCCTCTTAGGAACCACTCAGGGACTGACATCTAGCCACCACCCTCAAGGAAATGGGGGGGCTGAAAAAATGAACTCAGTACTTAAGCAATATTTAAGATGTTTTCTTAGTTTCCAGCAGACCGAGTGGGCGGACTTACTCCCCTTTGCAGAAGTTGCCTACAATAATGCAGTCCACTCCAGCACAGGTTACACTCCTTTTCAAATAGCCACCGGTCAAAGTTTCAACCCCATGCCAGAATTAACCCCAAACGAACCAACGATCCCCTCGCTGAAAGAATGGATGGAAAAATTACAAAACACCTGGCCAATAGTCAGAAAAGCACTAGATGAAGCTAGGCAGGCTTACAAAACACAAGCCGATAAAAAAAGGGTTGAGCCTACACCATTCATTATAGGAGAGATGGTGTACTTATCTACAAAATACCTAAAGTCCCTACAGCCCTGTAAAAAACTTGGACCAAAATACATAGGACCTTTTCCAATTAAAAGAATCATAAATCCAGTAACAGTAGAATTAGAATTACCCAAAAATCTCAGGCAAATACACCCAATTTTTCATTGCAGCTTGCTGAAAAGAGAGCATCAGTCACCTCTACGGCCAAAAATCCCCCCCCACCACCTCCAATCATGGTGGAGGGTGAACAACACTTCGAAATAAAGGAAGTCCTTGACTCTAGGAGATATCATGGAGCAACTCAGTACCTAGTTGCCTGGAAACACCTCCCTCCCTCACAAAATGAGTGGGTCCATAAACGTCATGTCAGAGCCCCGAAGCTATTGAAGAAGTTTCACACAGAGTATCCTAACAAGCCTGACTAAATTTTATACTTGTGTTTTCTTTCAGGTGGATCTCTCTTATTGTTAAGAGGGGCCGGATGTCAGAATCCAATTATATTTCATCTTTAAATTATCAAATATAGAAACTCCCAATTCTGCCTTCTCTGGATTCTGCCATAAGAGGGAGAGAAGGGGGAGAACAAAGGGGCTTTATGGCCCTCACTTCCTTCTTTACACTTCAAAGAGCTGAATGCTGAATGTGTGTTTATTGTAACCTCGAAGCGTTAACATACCAAAGGAGGGAAGTTGCCTTTCATGTAGTTATCTGAAGTCTCCATCCAGACGGAAGAAAGAAGAAAGGGAGTGGAATTGTGATACTTGAAACTATCACTGGAAGGGGGGTTGATTGGGTGGGACTACTGGGGAACCCCTTAAAACCTTGAATGGGAGAGCTTGGACCCCAAGTCCTGTCTAGCATGCCTGCAACCATTTTCTCTTAATAAAGGATTCCTGTTGGAAGAATTATTCCAAGAGTTCTGTCTTGTTAAGATGCAAAGTGGGGTGGGTCCTTACACATACTCCACTTTGAAGGGGGTCAATAGTATTAAGTACCTGAAGGTGCAGATAACTAACAATCTAACTTAGTCTCTTCATACATTATCAAACCAGCATTTGCATTTCTTGTGTCAGTTGAGGAGAGCACATCTTTCTCCTTCTGTCATGGCCACTTTTTACAGAGGCATGATTTAGAGCAGTGGTTCTCAACCTTTCTAATGCCGCGACCCCATAATACAGTTCCCCATGTTGTGGTGACCCCCAACCACTTATACATCACCAGGTGCCAGAGGCGTGGCCAAAGAAAAGGGGGAAAAATGGCAGACAGCCTTGTTTGGCGACCCCCGTGAAATGGTCGTTCGACCCCAAATGGGGTCCTGACCCACAGGTTGAGAACCACTGATTTAGAGTGTTTTAACAAACTGCAACAATGTTTGGTTTGGTAGCAATACTGCCTCAGATAGAGAGTCCATACAGAGAATGGTAAGGACAGCTGAGATTATAGGAAGCTCACTTCCCATTATTCAGGATACTGCTTATAAGCACTATGTGCTTAGAGCTCGAAACATTGTTAGACACTCCACACAACCACTTCTCAGTCTGTTTCTGTTGCTCCCCTCTGGGAGGAGGTTTCAAAGTATTTCTAGCAGGTCTACTAGATTCTGTAACAGCTTTGATCCTTATGCCATCCATTTTGTAAATTCACAAGATCTCTCCCCCCCATGTATATTTATACATTCAGACTAGACTGTGATGTTTCTGTGTCACATGTGTGTATGTGTATATGCATATTTTTTGACAGCTGAATGCAACGAAATTTCATTTTAATGCATGATGATTAATGTACATTTAAAGGTAAAATAAAGTTTTTTTTCTATTTTATTCTATAGACAGGCAGAATAAAAGCCTAATAATTCAGATTAATGGAATCACTCATCTGTAGACCTCCTTCCACCCCAAAAACCCTCTTATGCGTGTCTTTGTCACCCCACTGCCCTTTTTTAACTTGTGCATTTGAACCTCCTATAATTAAAAAAAAAAAAGATTTAGCTGTTCTGCCTTTTGTCCAGCAAAAAATTGATGACGCTGACAGACGAGAGCGACATTCATCAAGCAACAGGCTCTCCGTCATACGTACCATCCCACCCTGCCCTAAGAGAGCAGCATCACCACCTAAACCAGGGGTCCTCAACCTTGGCAACTTTAAGACCTGTGGACTTCAACTTCCAGAATTCCCCAACCAGCCATGCTGGCTGGAGAATTCTGGGAGTTGAAGTCCACAGGTCTTAAAGTTGCTAAGGTTGGGGAGCCCTGACCTAAACAACTTCGGCCGGTTCTTACAGGGCTTACAGTCTTCCTACGGCCAGCGGCAGGGAACAATTTTCTTCCGCTCTCAATTTGAATTGGGGCGGGGGGGCGGGGCTAATGACTGAAGAGAGTTTCCATTGGACGATCACAGCCAGTTCTAATCTGAAGCTGAAGGCCAATAAAGAGATAGCGGGCCGGACGCCGCGAGCTGTTAATGGCCCTCGCGCGCCAGGGATGTCGTAACCTCCTGCTGGCAACGGGTGCCGCGCACGCGCGGTGGCTACGGGTCCGAGCAGGCTTAAAGCCGTGCTGTATTTCGCTGGTGGTGGTGGTGGTTAGTCTCCTTTTAAAGTTCTCTTGAGTGGAGGCGCGAGGGTCCCTCGGAGGTAATAATCAAAAATTATCTTCTCCTTCTGGTTTAAAAATTGCAGCCCTGAAGAGTTTCTCATTTTCCTCCCCTCAGTGCTTCTGGAATTGACATCCATATTTTTTTTCTTGGGGGGGGGGGCGGCGCGAACTACAATGCCCATCTTTCCTAGCTTGGACTTTCAGGCGGGAGGTGACGGGAGTTGATGTCTGATGGGTCAAAAGGGCTCCAGGTTGGGGAAAGCTGCTTAGTTTGGAGCATGCGCAGAGCTGGTGCTAGAAGGGGGTCCTCTTCTCCCCAACGCAACAGGTTGCCTTGGGAAAGCACACAACACACACAGACACCACACACACACACACACACACACACGCGTAGTCTGCCCCCAACTTTGGGCCATCAAGCTTGTTGGAGAGCTACTCCTGGTATAACAATGACAGGAACGAATGATTTATACCAGGGGTCTTCAAACTTGGCTCTTTTATGACGTGTGGACTTCAACTCCCAGAATTCCTCAGTCAGCGTACCTAGTTGAGGAATTCTGGGAGTTGAAGTCCAGGGGTCTTCAAACTTGGCCTTTTTATATGACGTGTGGACTTCAAATCCCAGAATTCCTCAGCCAGCGTGCCTGGCTGAGGGATTCTGGGAGTTGAAGTCCACCCGTCATTAAAAGGCCAAGTTTGAAAACCCCTGATTTATACTTATGACCACAATTAAGCCCAACATTTCTATGGTTAAAGGAGACAGTTGTTAAGTGAGTTTTGCCCCATTTTATGATCTTTCTTGCTACAGTTGTTAACTGAATAACTGCTGATGTTAAGTTAGTTACCGGGTTGTTAAGTGAATCTGGCTTCCCCATTGATTTTTGCTCCTCAGAAGGTCACAAAAGGTGATCACATGAGCCCGGGACACCGCAACTGTCATAAGTACATGCCAGTTGCCAAGCGTCTGAATTTTGATCATGTCACTGTGGGGATGCTGCAACAGTTGTAAGTGTGAAAAATGGTCATAAGCCATTTTGTTCAGGGCCATTGTTACTTTGAATGGTCACTAAATGAATAGTTGTAAGTTGAGGTCTACCTGTATTTATTTTATCGTATTTAAATGTATAGGCCATCCAATTCCAGTAAACTCTGGCTGGAGCACAAAATTAAACATATACAAAGAGCTAAAAAATGGCAATACGTATGTGTATTATTTTTCTTTCACAAACCAAATCCTTATAGTTATTCTCCCCACAATCATCTTATTGCTCTGGTTTTCCCACCCCACCAACCCCACAACTTTTTCTGGGGCCATAGAAGATACTCCAAATAACAAGCATGTATTGTGAAACGTGAATTATTCAGTGGCTAGGTATCACAGCATGTGATAATTAATATAACACTGTAGAACTAAGCTTCGTTAGCTTTTTATATTTATCCAAGTGTTATATTGTTACTCTTACATTCAACTCCCTAGGTACCAATCTGAAAATTCCAGATCAATCTATGGTTCTAGAGAGAACCTTTTATCACAAATCAAGAATGGCTGCCTCTGGAGGAACATTTATTGGAGTTCCCTCATCAAGCAATAACGATGGTAAAATTTCACTTTAATCCCTGAATTCTTAGAATCCTTTTATTTTACTCCCCTTATTGGATGGAATTGTAAAAATCCTGAGATAAATACTTCCCTTATTGGATGGAATTGTAAAAATCCTGAGATAAATGATGCACTCAGTGAGGACCTATAAATTGAAAAACAGCCCCAACAGTTTGTACAGGTTACTACAAATTAGTCTGATCAGTTAGGTCCAGGGTGTCAAACTCAATTTCATTGAGGGCCGCATCAGCATTGGGGTTGCCCTCGGGGGGGGGGGGGGCTGGGTAGGTGTAGCCAGGGTGGTGCATCTTACTGGGTGGGTGTGGATGAAGTGGGTGTGGCCTACTGGATGGGCGTGGCCAGCTCTACATTGTTCGCGTCAAGGGTGCCTGTGGGGGCCTGGGCAGGAGTGGGACAGATCTGAGGGTCTCTGGCAGAAGGGGGGTGGGACCAGGGCAAGCGCCAAGGCATGGTCCACTGGAAGAGCCTGCCAAAACTCTTCCCCGGAGCCCATCAAGCCGGATATGTGAAGTAGGCGAGGGCCATTTGCTGGCCACTTCCAGGTGATGGTGCATTTCTTCATTCCTCACAAAGGGTGACACCTCCCCAGCATGCACCCAGGTGGTGGGGCCAACGTGGCAGGAGCTGTTTCGGGATGGCCATGTGGAGCTAAGACTGAATGCGTTTTACCGTAGATGGCTACCATAAAATTGTACCTTGGCTCCCAGCCGGCCTGGGCCAGGGCCAAGGCAGCGGGGGCCATTCCCTCACTGTTTCCAGGATGGCTTTGCAGGCCACATGAAACCACTCCGCATCCGGCCCCCGGGCCGTGTGTTTGACATGTCTGAGTTAGGTGGATCACATTCGGAGATTCATCCTCACAATTCTGTCTCCTCCATATATTATTAAGGCATGGAGATCTGAAAGGCAGTTTAATTTCATGTGTACAACTAAGTCTCTAAAGCATTGTCTCCTTCTGCATGTGCTAACTTGACAGTTTTTGGTTTTTTAAATATTTGGATACCTTTCTCCAAATACTATTAGACACCTATTAGACATTAAGGAGCAAGTACTACTTAGTGCCAGGGATATTCTTCCTAGGAAGCATTATTTAGCGTTTTGCCCCCCCCCCCATTTTGCTTGTTTTTCCTTTCAAATTAGAATTGACTCCTGGAATTGACACAGACAAGTTCATGCAGTTTTCTTGACAATTTTTTTCCCCAGAAATGGTTTGCCATTGCCTTCTTCCCGGGGCTGAAGGGGAATGACTAATCCAAGATCACCCACTTGGCTTGTGTGGCAGGAATAAAAGTCAGATTTCCATGTTCTTAGTCCAGTATCTTAACTACTAGATCAAAGTGGCTTTCTCTAACTAAAATGTAAAGAGCACTAAGCTACTTTTCTGCATTGCCTTCTTGGACAAATTTTTGATCAATCCATTTTTCTCACATTTTTAAAATGGATTTTAGCAGTTTATCTGAAGTTAACTTCACAATCAACTTGCATTCTTAATAATCTTATTTGGTGTTATATATACATTTGACATTCATATGGTGAACCTCGTGAGAGGGAAATACTGTGAGAACACCACGCTCCTTGCAGTTTAGCATAGCTGCTGTTGTTTTTCCTGTATTGAAATCTGAGAGTTACTAAGAATAGGTTCATACGTCTATTTAGTTAGCTCTGGTATTTCCATGTCAGTATTTTCAGCAGTCAGTTCCTCCTTATCCCATATAATGATTGACAAAAACATACACTTGTTTTCAGAAGAGCCTGATGCCAACATAGAACCATTTACTGCATTTTCATAACAGTAACTAGTTAACTGCTTCCTTGGCATAGCAGCCTGTTCCTTTATATATTTGAAACAAATGAGGATTTCAATTCAGTGGATGGGAATATAATTAAGATCTCAGTTCCTGATTCCTAAGTAAGTTTTGACATTTTCTAAAGCTTTAATTTGTGTTTTATGAGTAACTAGAATGCTACATGATTACCAAGTCTCATTTAATTTTAAAGGCTTAATCTGATTGCCTTTCATCTAGATTTTATTATTAGTCATAACACTCTCTACATTAAGAAAGCTAACTATCATTATTATAATTACTATGAGCAGTAATTATCTATTCTGAGCAATTTTCTACATACTCGATGTATACAAAAGCCAGGGTAAATGAATTATCAGCTGATCTATAAAGTTTTGTTTTTAATTCCCGGATTGTTTCTTTTCTTTTCTAGCATCTAGCAATCTCAACTATGGTTCTTCATTTCAACCCATCAAAACCCAGGTGGCCATTCCTACAGCTCATGTCATGCCCTCCACATTGGACAGATCACCTTGTCTAGCAAGTGAATCAAGCACTCCTCAGACCACTTTGGCTTCCTCCCTGCCAAATTCACTGGGTGACACTGGAGGACTAATGTCCAGCTATGACTCTGATACTCTGAGGCAATCCCAGGTGATCAACTGGAATTCTCTTTGTCTGAATCAGACTTCAGCAGAAAATGGTTGCAATCAGTCCTTGTTTCGTAGTTCTGGTCAGTCAGGTGTGGAATGTATTCAGAAACCTATCAGCCTAGATGCTGAAGTCACCCATTCTGCTTTTCTAGATAGGCATTCTCTTGGTCCTTGGTCCCAGCTCCAGATGTACACTCCAGGCACTTCAAACAGCACTGTTGCTGGCCTAGAAAAAGAATCCAATAAAATACTGCAGAATACTAAATCTTCAACAGATTCCAACAGAGTCTGTGGAAAGCAAGTATCCTTGGGACTTAATGCTCCTAGTATGTATTCCAGCCCTTTGGCTGCTCAGTCTCAGACCTCAAAGCAGGAAGCTTGTACACTACATCCACTTGAGAATTGTGCACATAGTGCCTGGAAACATCTGGATTATGCTCGACTGCAACTTGAACAGATGCATGTAAGTTATTTTAACCTCTGTCTGCATGTGTAGCTTTTCTTCTTGTAACTTTTCTGCCAGGGCTCATGAGTATGTAGACCAGAGCTAATGCTGTTGCATATAATTCAAAGGGAGCAAATGCTAATGGAGGAAAATCCTTAGAAGTATCTTAATTGAAAAGCCTAATATTTTAGTATTATGCTCTGGAGAAATAATCCCCTAAGTGCTTTTATTGCAGAATCAAACCTTTAGGAAAGAAAACGAGGACTTAATGGCTGTTACAGTACTACTATGCTGTAGAGTTAGCTTCGTAGGCTTTTGAAAAGTGGTGGCATGGCACATTTTCAAGGAGAGGCTGCAGGTAATAAGTATGGGCAATATAATATTAAACACGAATCAACAAAAGAAAAATACAAGTATATACTACCAAATTAAAAAAATGCAGTCTCAAAATTGATAAGTATAACAATTTAAAGAAAAATTGGGAATGGACTAGAAATTAAAATTGTGATAAATAACTCCCAAAACTATTATGACATTGCTGGAAAGTTTTTTTCCTTGTCCTTTGGTTGAAAAAAAAATCACTTCAAATGTTGACAAACAAAATAGTATCAAGAGAGCATCACTGCAAATTGGATATAGATTTCTTTTACAGTGTTGTACAGTAATTATTTTAGCCAATTTCATGTATAGATTCAGCTCAGAGGAACATTCACCTGTAAAATCCAGTGATCAATCCAGAGCCATATTAATGATATTATTTATGTCAACCCAAATGCAACATTAATAAGCCAGAACCAAACTATTGAGAATTAGATGTAGTTCAAATGAGTTCAGGATTGCTTTATTGAGTTAAATGTTGCTGCTGTTGTGACTTACTAACTTGTTTTAAGGAGCCCTGCCATAGAAATGCATTGTTTTCTAGATATGCAAGGTAATTGTTTGGTGCTTTATAGTGAAATGCTAAAAATGTGAATCCTGGGCATTATTGTTAACCAAATAAGAAAGAAAAACGAACACCAGGATATAATAAACCAGACTGTTTAATATAAACAAGGCTGTGGTTAAAAAGAGTCACTAAGCTTTTGTCAGGCCAAACTACCGACGTCATCAGAGTTGGAGTAAAAGGAGATCAGGAAGGCAGCTCATATAATGGCCCTGGGAGGGAGGGAGACTGGGCGCAGGGACCGGTTGACAGCCGCCCTCCAAGTGCTTGCACATGCTCTAAAAGAGCACTTGAGGATCATAAAACAACTAGCGGAGCCAAGGACAGTTTGCCTGATGCGGAACAACTCTGCGCGGTACGGATTAATACAATCAACAGGCCAATGACGCGCTCAAGGAGCCGGGCGCAGAGGCAGGAGGTTATATGAGCTGCCTTCCTGATCTCCTTTTACTCCAACTCTGATGACGTCGGTAGTTTGGCCTGACGAAAGCTTAGTGACTCTTTTTAACTACAGGCTTGTTTATATTAAACAGTCTGGTTTATTATATCCTGGTGTTCGTTTTTCTTTCTTATTTGGTTTAGATAGATAGATAGATAGATAGATAGATAGATAGATAGATAGATAGATAGATAGATAGATAGATAGATAGATAGATAGATAGATAGATAGAGGTAAAGGTATAGGTATAGATAGGTATAGATATATAAACACAACCTTCCTTTCCCCTCCCCCCCCCAAAATCTAACACTGACTTTCTCTTTGAGAATTGAATCCCATGTCTTGTCTCTGAACGTCATAATTCCAGCTGCAGAATAAAGCTACTTGTTACTATCCTTTGGTGAACAGTACTTCACTGCACACACTTGATCCAGCTCAGTGGATTGGCATTGCCAACACAAATGAAAATTTGCTCCTGGAGAAAGAAATTCTCATTGACAGGTAGGAAATTAAACGTTAGTTTACTTTCTAGATTTTTTTTTCACTAAAAAGTAACAATGTTTTTCATATTGATAGAAAAGGAAACATTGTAATCCTAGGCACAATAAACTTCACTGAATAGTCTTAACTTACTTATGAGTGGCTAAACTTATGCTGTTTGTTTCCATGGAAGAAATTAAATGGTTCAAGACTATTTTTGCCCAAACACCAAACAGTTTTGGTGTTTGCTGTGCCAAAGACATAGTGGGGAAGAACACGGATTTTTAAGAGAGGTTTTCTTCCTTCTCTCTATTAATTAAAAAGGACATGCATGGCTTCTTCTGGTTACACTAAGATGTAGCTTGTCTTTTAACTAGGATAAGAAAGCTTTTGCTTCTAGGGCAAGTTGTGATTTCTCTTGAGTGCATTTAATTAGCTTTTATTGGCTTACGAGAGGAATTACGGAGGTGGATAACTCTTTCTCAGTTAGCTTTTCCCCCACACATCACTCTGTGAATCCATGTATTGATTTCCAGCTCTCAGCTACAAATATGAAAAAATAAATGCTATTTAACTATTTTACTGAAAGCTCTCATATGTTCCCTTTTTAGACTTTCAATTTTGTCAGTATTAACATACTCCACGGGTTTATTCTCATAGGCAGAGACAGCACATTTCCCAGCTGGAGCAGAAACTACAAGAAAGTGAAATGCAAGTCCACAGTGCCCTCTATGGCCATCCTGCTCCTTACGGAGATATGTATCTGTTCAGAATGCAGGTAACCCTTATAACTGGTGGTGCTTGAAATAGGCTATTGGGAAAAGAATTTTAAATTAAATGTGGGGTTGGAGGAGGCATGAGTGAAGAAGAGACATGATCTATAGCTGCTCCCTTAGGAATCTTTAATTTCTGCGATTATTTTTTCTTTTAAAATCCCTTTTATTGGGGTGGAGTCAGGGTGACTGAATGGAGCTGAGGGTTTACTGGCCAGATGCCCTTCCTGACACTTATGCGGAGTTTGCAGTGGATATTTTCTCTTTGTGCCTTGATACAGAAACATCTGCCACTGCCTAGGATTGAACTCTTAGCCTCCCAAGTATGAGGCGAGCATCTTCACCTCTAGGCCGCCATGCCGCTCTTTAATTCCTGCAATATTGGCTAAAAATTTGTAAAATAAAGTTATCTGCTGACAGGGATATAGAGTGCTCTTTTTTTCTAAAACAGTGTACAGGTGCTTCATTCCCTAAGCATTGGAGCCTGCTTGATTTTCTGGTGAGCATACAGGAAAATCCGATATTTTGTTTGTCCATCAACTATGGATGTGTTTCTCTTCTTGTCCCCAGTATTTATTGAATTCACATTCAAAGTTGTTTGAACAGTTCCTCAGTGATTATGAGTATGGATTTTAGAAGATGTTTTGGCTGTTACTGTTTCATTTAATATCTTTTGCAGGAGTTACAGAGGGAGAATACATTTTTACGGGCTCAGTTTACTGAAAAAACAGAATCACTCAATAAGGAAAAGATTGAATTGGAAAGGAAACTGGCTGCCTCAGAAGCTGGTATTAAACAGATCCAGGGGGATCACAAAGAGACCATACAGAAGCATACAATAGAATTGAAGAAACAAGAAGAAAGGGTAGGCTTTTGGGGATGAAGCCCCAACAGGTCTCCCACTATCTGCTTATTTACATGGGAATGCAATTTTTTGTTGTAATATTTGATTCTTCTAATATTCACACTTCAAGCTTTGATTCATTTCACATCCTATTGTATAACAGAGAACTGCTATGGGAAATATTTTTTAGGAGCTAATAAAAGAAAGGAGCAAAAGGTAAAGCATTAACATTTTCCCAATATGATTGCACTAAGGTTAGACTGGAGTATTACAATGCTTCAGGTTTTTAGCAGAAAGCTAAATCTCTGCTCTTTATGTAATGTAAAATGTAGAGTGAGTTCCATGACTATGTTTCTGCAAAGTATGTTTTTTTAACGTAGGGGTTCACTTCCTTTTGTTCTACATAATGGTCTGTTAGGTACTTTAATAGTTTTGAGTTATGGGCAATGCCTTTTTGCATCTGAAATTAATAATAGAAAGGGCTGCAACCTACCTCTGATATTCTATCCTGCAGGTCAAGTCCAGAGACAAGCACATTGAGTATCTGAAAAAGAAATGCCAAAAAGAATTGGACCAAAAGCATGAGAAGCAGCAGAGAATTGAGACTCTGGAACGCTATATTGCTGACTTCCCAGTATTGGAGGATCATCGAAAACAAAGTCAACAGGTAAGTGGGCACCTTCTGCATGCAGCTGGCTTTGAAGAGTAGCTGGATAGCGTAGACCTGCAAGCTTGAACAGAATAAACGTGTTAGCTTTGTGAATAGACCAATTGCTAGAAGGAGTTCCTTTTAAGTTTGATATATGTGTATTCTCTCCCCCTCTCCCCCAATATTTTAGTTAAAAGAATCTCAGCAGACAGTTAGCACTTTGAAAGAAACAGTGACTACTCTTGAAAGGGAACTAAGAGATGTCCGCATTGACTGTCGAGAGAAGGAGTTACAGCTAGAAGTGCAAAAACACAAAGAAATGGAACTGCTTTCCACAGTGCACAGGTAACACCAGGAAAGTGGGGGGGAAACGAGCGTTGGCTTCCAGGATAATCTAGAACAGTGGTTCTCAACCTTTTTAATGCCGCGACCCCCAACCGGTCGTAAGTCGAGGACTACTCAACCGGTCGTAAGTTGAGGACTACTCAACTGGTGCAGCGCCGTTTGCAGAATGGGACTTTTGGCGGGCTCAGCAGGGCAGAGACAGCCTGGACAATTCCTATTGGCTTTTGAAAGCCAATAGAATTAGACTCTATTCAAGAGAGTCTATTCTATTGGCTTTCAAAAGCCAATAGAATAAAAGGGAGTAGCACAGCTAAGGAAAAGGGGGAAAAAATGGCGGACTGTGTTGTTTGGCGACCCCCGTGAAATGGTCGTTCGACCCCAAATGGGGTCCCGACCCACAGGTTGAGAACCACTGATCTAGAAGTACATTGTGCTGCTTGTCAATAAAGCTTTCCTACAAATAAGCACAGCAGGTCCATATAGGAGAGACTAAGTAACAGGGAAAGAGGTGGGAATAAGAAGAGTGAGGTTCCTGACAGGAGAATATCCTATGAAGAAGAGTGACTGAAGTATGTTTAGCCTTAAGGGAAAAACGATGAGAGAAGATGTGGTAGCATTCTTTAAACTCCTTCGCTTGGAAGCAGATCAAGAGCTGTTTTCTCTCATTCCAGAGTGTAGGATATGGAATGATGGTTTTTAAGTTACGGGAAAGCAGATTCATTGGAATTTTAGAAAAGTTTGTTAATGGTAGTTGCTGTTAAACTGTGGAACTGCTTATCCAGAGAGATAAGCTGTCTCCATTTCATTGGATCTATGCAAGCAGAGCCTAGACACCTCATCTGTTAATGGGGATTCCTGCACTAAGAGGGCCAAATGGCTCCTTTCAATCCCAATTCTTGTGGTGGGAATTGTACTGAGAGGAGAAAAGAGCCTTAAATGCCAATTGTGACAAGCAATATATGCCTTATGAATCTATTGTGAATAGTCCTTGGACAGAGGCATTCACAGAACCCATCAGATTTATCAAAATGACGAAGGGAATGGCATGGCACAATTCCCATCTTTTTTATAAGGTGTGTGTCATCATGGCCTATGTACAAAACGGGCATTGTTTTGGCATGACACTTTATTTCATAATTTGTCCTACTTTGCATGGATTCCTCTCCCCAGAAGAAGAAGGCAGAAAATGACTATACAGTCAAAAGTGTGGGGGCTTTGGACTCAGAAAAGATCCTGGGAGTAGCAGTCCCAGAAGATATTACAGGTAGTCCTTGACTTACAACTGTTCATTTAGTGACAGTTCAAAGTTACAATGGCACTGAAAAAAGTGACCTATGGCAGTTTTTCACACTTACAACCACTTATGACCATTGTAGTACCACCGTGGTCACATGATCAAAATTCAGACACTTGGCAACTGACTGATATTTGTGACAGTTGCAGTGTCCTTATATAATCACCTGATAGGAAAAGTTAATGGGGAAACCAGATTCACTTAACAACCTTATTATTAACTTACCAGCTGTAGTGATTCATTGAAAAACTGGCAAGAAGAGTTGTAAAATGGGGCAACATTCATTTAACAAATGTTTCACTTAACAACAGAAATTTTAGACTCCATTATGATCATAAGTCAAGAACTACCTGTATTATATATGAGTTCTTTCTCTGGGGAAGGATAATTCTTTTGGGAGGGGTTTGTGTTTATCTCTCCTTCCAGCACATGCTTTTCCCTCAACTGGGTGCCCCTCCTTGGAAGATACTGCATTTATTACACCTTTTAGGACTCATTTCTTTCTCAGGCATCTTACAAAAATCAGCCTCAGGGCATTTGGCTTGGGGTGGGGGGAGCAACCAAACTGGATCAAGCTTTGATGGCATCTTTATTGCCTGCTTCCACCATGCTTTTCCTTGAATAGAGTGGGACTTCGGTAACACTGGTAAGAGGGCCTGCCTTGTTGCTTAGGCTTGATTGTGAGAATGGATGGGCATAGCTTTAAGGCAATGTTAGCTTTTGGACGATTTCTCACAGATATGAAACTTCAACATACAGAGAATCAGGACCGAAAAGTCTCTTTAATCGTTGGGGTGTCTTTGTATTGGCGTATGTTTTTGGAATGGAGCAGTGTTTTTGATTTGTTTTAGAGACATAATTATGAAACTCCCGTTCAAAGGACGAGCTTATAAAGTTCATTTCCTTTAATGAAAACTTCCTGTTTCTCAGCTTACAAGACAAAATGCAGCAGATGAAGCCCTCAGTACCAGAAGATTATGCCCGAGAGATAGAGAGAGAGAAAGAAGAGAAAGATGCTCTTCGCAAAGAGCGTGATCTTCTCAGGAAGGTAACTCCAAAGATGAGATTGCAGCTCTTAGGTGGGCATCTACTCTGATTGAGTAGAAGACCAACATTTCTTCTTTATGATCACTTCTTTATAGCGATATTCTGTATTACACTCATTGATCAGGCTGGGATGTATTTGGTCCATTCAAAGTTTTATATCATAAAGGATCAAAATGTATACTCACGTTCACTTAAAATAAGCATACCTGGGTTCCACATTGTCTTTGAAGATTAACCAGTATCTTGAGTGGAATGTCTGTCTAGTTCAGTGGTTCTCAACCTTTTTAATGCTGCGACCCCCAACCGGTCGTAAGTCGAGGACTACTCAACTGGTGCAGCACCATTTGCAGAATGGGACTTTTGGCGGGCTCAGCAGGGCAGAGACAGCTTGGACAATTCCTATTGGCTTTTGAAAGCCAATAGAATTAGACTCTATTCAAGAGAGTCTATTCTATTGGCTTTCAAAAGCGAATAGAATAAAAGGGAGTAGCACAGCTAAGGAAAAGGGGGAAAAAATGGCGGACTGTGTTGTTTGGCGACCCCCATGAAATGGTCGTTCGACCCCAAATGGGGTCCCGACCCACAGGTTGAGAACCGCTGGTCTAGTTTATTTTAACCCTTTTAAAAAACCATAAATAGGATTTTTCTCTGTTTCCTGGTGGTCTTCTCTTTATCTCATCTTCACCCAATTTCCCTTCCCTTCCTCAGCGCACCACTGCTTTTCCTTGCTGCATATCTATATGTCTTTTTGTTGCTATTTAAACACAAAGGATTAATTTTATAGAAAACCTGATTTTAATCTTAATCTTAATAATAATTCAATTATTATTCCATTGCCTTTTTAGTGTAGCTTCTGCTGGATGTTTATACAGATACATATATATGCATTCACATATGATGTACATTTATTGGAGAGGTGAACATTTTTAGGAGAATAATATAAAGCTAGGCATTATGTAGATTTGATGTGGGTTTTGTTCTTTCTCTTTCGATAAATATTGTTTATATCTGTTTTCTAGATGAATACAAACGTTTGGCAGTTTAGTTTTTCCTGCAAATATGATTTTAAACTAAGGCTGCATTTTATGGGATAGGTCAGATTTGCAGTAAAGTATCTTCTCTGAAAGAACCCATCAGTTACGCTACTTAGCATATGTGGGATGGTCCTCATGAGTAAAACTTTTCAAGTTCTTTAGGCTAGATCATGCACAAATGTACAAATGCTGGTGAGCACATTCCTTCAACAGTAGGAACATCTGCTGGAAGATGCATGGGAACATTTGATCATTTTAATTCTTTTTAGATTGTGGAAAATCAGAAGAAGAAACTGGATCATTTATCTTCACAAATAAAGGTGAGCTTCTTATTGAAGCACTAAAGGTGAACTTCTAATTGAAACAAAACGGAACCAGTAACATAATCTCAATTTGTCCTCATTTTGTGTTCCAGGATCTGGAGGAACAGATTGCCCAGGAAGATGGCACAGCACAGGCTCTGAGAGCAGACACCTTGAAGCAGGAAAATGCATTGCAGCAGTTACACAGAGCTGTGAAAGAGGTAGCTTTTTTTAAAAAAAAAATGTTGGCAGTTTAACAATTGCAATAATCAGATTGTCTGATTCTTCACACTAGTTTACCACTGTAGTTTTTCTTTTTGCATAGTGTGTCCTTATCTATCTGATTTTTCCCTCAGTTCAAATCTGTAGCCCAATTTGAACTTTCCCTCCTAATTAGTTAGAAGTGCATAATCTTTTCTCAAATTAATGCCTGCGCTTTGCCTTTGAGTAGGATATTAGGGACCATACTATGAAAAGAAAGTAAAGCAAAGAGGAAAAACTCCATTTGATTTAAATTTAATTAAAACAGAATTAAGGTAACAAGAATGTTATTTCTCTCTGTGTGTTAAAATCGTTTCTGTCACTTCAGAGTAAAAAGGAACACAGTTTAGAAGGATTACATAAAGACTTGGAGAGTGCATTTAGTCACATGATTCAAAGTCTTTTGACCAGCACATAAACTATCAGTGCTAAGGCTTGTTTCCACAATTTTGTTATCGTCATGAGATGTGATTTACATCTAGTGCCATCTTGCTGCTAGATTTTCTTCTTTGATAATAGAAACAACATAGTAAAAGAAAGCTGGGTGGAGATTCTTTGATCTCCTGGAGATGTGGTTCTCCAGCTGAATCCAGCAGACGTTGGATAGTGGATGAAGCAGCACAATCCACATTTTGCTTTTTCCTGCTGCTCTATATAGTTTGGGGGAGCCAAAGGGTTGGACTGCAAACATCTGTCTGGTGCCAAAACCATCTGAATAAGTGAAACATAAATCAATCACAAAGATCCATAGAATATATGCAAAGCAGCTGTAACTCCTTCATTCTCCTACATTTTGTAAGCTAGGACAATCTACCAATTCCCTCTTCCCTCAAATGTATCTAAGGAGCATTATTAAAAGTATGCTAGATTAACTTTCCTATTATAAGAATTTTATTTTATTTTTTGTATCTTTGACCTCATTTACTCTTCTGTTCATCAAAAATAGATTGCATTTGCTTCTTGGGGTGGGGAAAAGAGGACAAATTAAACTGTCTCCAAATTGCAAGTTCTGTTCTGTGCAGCAAGGAATGTCTCCTGTCAGAATACTTACAATAATTTCCACTTTTCTTTGTAAGACCACTATTTTCTCTGTGTTTTTCCTGCCTTGTAAAAACCAAATATCCCATTCCTGCAAATGTAACTTTTCATTCTCCCAGAAGTGTGATGGTTAGCCTATACTATGCTAAAGAGCGATCTCAGAACTAAAGGGAAAAGATACAGATGTACTTTCTGATGTCCAAGTTCCCAAACAGGCTGTGGAATCACAACTAGTGAAGAACTAGGAATCATTTTTGAAAACCCTGAATTTTTTACATCTAATTTCAGCTGTCTGCCCAGAACCAAGAACTGATGGAAAAAAACCTGACTTTCCAGGAGCATCTCCGGCAGATGGATCTGGGCCAGCTGCTGTCAACTGAAACAGCCAGCCTGACCCAAGAGCTGCATAGTGAACTAGCCAGCTGCCTACAGGACTTGCACTCCGTCTACAGTGTGGTTACTCAGCGGGCTCAAGGGAAAGATCCCAATTTGTCGTTGCTGTTAGGCATTCACAGTAAGTCATAGGAGCTTATGTCCATAGTGAGAGGTTATGTTTGTAATACTTTGGGATTGTAATACCCTTGTAGCTTTCTCAGCATGGTGTCCACAGCAAACCATGACACCACCTACCCAGTGACACCCTTGTGCAGTTTCTCCCATGATTTACTTGGGTCCTGATAATCTGACTCAAATCTCTTAAGTCACGGCACTTGCATGATTATGTCATCATATACATTTTCTCACTTGCTGTTCTTGCCCTCCATATAGACACCCATATGTCCTACATTGCCAATTGATGTTCTTTAATAGCACCTTACGGAAGTTAGGTAAAATCTAACTGATAAAATCTTTTAACTCTTTCCTCCACTTTAAGCATGATTGCTTCTCTGTAGATTTTTCCCTTGTGTAGTGTTGCAAGATTGTGATGTAATAGTTACATTTGTGGTATTCTGCACTATCCACCTAACTCCGAACTACTTGGAGGTGGTCCCCATGATCATTAATAACAGTTTTAAAAACTGCATTTTTAAAAAAAGGGGGGGGGAACCAACTTCATAGCTGTTATAGGGATTAGATGCCAAATCCCAATGCTGATTTTTCATTGGAAAATTACTGTAATTAATCTGAGAACATTTCTCTGATTTCACAGCTGTACATTGTTCTGTTCAACAAGAAACAGATTTGTTGAAACCAGACACGCTAGCAAAGAAGCTGGAGGATGTAAAACAGTTGCACAAAGAGATTGAAGATTTGCGGACTGCTATCTCAGACAGATACGCTCAAGATGTGGGTGATAACTGCATCACACAGTGAAGGCCAAATAAGTGGAAGATGAGGACTAAGTTTGTAGATCAGAGAAAGCTGCTGCAGGGTGAGTTTTCAGCAGGTCTTTATAACCTGTTCAGGTGAAGATGCTTTTCACAACTGGAAGTCAGATTTTCTCGTGGCAGGAAAGCTCTCTGAGGAAAACAAGCCAGTAAGGGTGTGGCGAAAATGTTTTTGTATCCTGCAATTCTGGATCGGGTTCCTGCTAGCAGCTGCAGTCAGGAAAGTGTCTGC
Source organism: Crotalus tigris (assembly GCF_016545835.1). Classification (NCBI taxonomy): domain Eukaryota; kingdom Metazoa; phylum Chordata; class Lepidosauria; order Squamata; family Viperidae; genus Crotalus; species Crotalus tigris. Next base: position 12,076 of record NW_024097256.1, on the reverse strand, counting down.
CAGCATTCATTTCTGTAATTTGTGGCAGAAACATTTTTTCAAACACTACAATCATGGAGACTCTTTTTTTCTTTGTAATGTAATTGCTGCAAGGTTGCAAAAGCTTTGATTGAGTTTGGATTGAATATAAAATGGCAGACCGTATGTAGAAAAACTGAATTGGCTGTGATAAAGGAATTCTGAACAGTGAGGAAAAATCTGTCTCGGTAACAGATTTTTGAAATTTCTAAGGTAATCTTGTACAGTACTCAGTCACTTTTTTCCCCATTCCTTCCTGAAACTAGAAATAGGATGAAATTGTAGAAGGCATTATTGCATTTCTCCTTAAATGATTTAGATCTCCAAAGCCTGTGCTGGTTCCCCAGGTTTCAGGATATGACCACTGCTAATGGCATGGACACTTTCAATGTCAGTGTGCCATTATGGGTTCATATGTTTTCAATGCAGATGCACTTTTTAAACTATATTTTCATATCACTGTTCTCTATGCAGACATTAACTTGACATTCTAGAATGTATGAATTCAAATGCTGAAATGCCTTAATTCTCCTAGAAATAAACCTTTGGAAAGAGAGAAACTGTATTTTCATATTGCTGCAAAGTGGGCAATTAGATTTGTACACAGTAATAGAATTACAGGTTGATTTTAAAACTAATCCTTCTGTGAAACAGGAAGGTAGTAATTTAAATGGTTATGACTGAGCAGATTAATGCTCATTCTTCTTCTATATGGAAAAGAGTCTTTAATGCTATGCCAGCACTTTATAAAAAGACTTATGTTAGGACAAGCATGGCTGGCAGTGGCTACTGATGTCGATTAACTTTTGTCAATTGTAGGTAGCATAATCTACGGTGAAGGCATGTACATGGTCTATGCTTGTTTTTAAAATTTAAAATTGACCTTGAAAAGAAAGCTGAGTATGTTCCTGAAACACATCAAATATTTACCAGTGGAAATTATTCAGATGAGAGAAGTTTAAATCAAGCACTCTTCATTCTTTTGATCACATTCTTTTGATTACCATCCCAGCTTGTGGTACTTATTTAAGTTTATGAATATTTGGGTAATTTAGAAACAGATTGCTTATGATAAATTACTTCATTTAGTGGTGTATTCTCTAAAGGCTGGCTGTAATCAATGCTATTTATTCTTTGAAACAATATATTTTTGACAACCCCTTGAATCTTTCTTCATATAATTAAGGTGGCTATTTATCATTACCCTAGGGTAGGGGTGTCAAACTACCAGCCCATAGACCGGATGCGTCATGCCGAAACTGCACCCACCCCATTGCTGGCAATGGAAAAAAGTCGCGATATGTTGCAACACGTCACGTGACGCTGTGAGTTTGACACCCCTGCCCTAGGGTCCTAGATATTCCAAGTTCTTTTTTGAATGAAATTCACTTTTTCCCTATCTTTGCCCATTCTCTGGAGGACTTTCTTATTTTGTATAGATTCAACCCATGATATTTTAAGTATCTTTCTAAATCCTTATTTCAGACCCTTCTATTCTGATTGTTATTTAATCGCCAATAATTACTGAGGGTCAAGCAATATATAAGTAACATAATTATATAAACAAAAAACTAAAATCACAGCTGCCAGTTCCTTAGCTGGTGCTGACCTTCATAAACATGGAGTACTTCCCAAGAGTTTAGAATGTCATAATATATCGTAATAGTCTGTGTGGACCTAAGCAATCTGTCCTTTTGTAAGTATTATTTTACATGTTTCTTTTTTAAAAAAACATGTAAAACATAACAGCATATAAAGTACTAATCTGAAAGCTAGGAATAAATATATTATTTTTCCAAAAGTTACTTTTGCCTCTTCAATCCTACCCTTTATGTCCATGCTTCAGTTCCATCTGTCATTAAAACAGAGCCCAAGTATTTGTACTGCTCCACTTTCTGTACTTACTTTCTTACAATTGGTTCATGGATTTAATTTTTGCTGAATAACTATATTTTTGAATTACTTTTATTCAGTTAACCTAACTGAGTACATTTGTAAACAATAGTTGCTATTTGTTAGTAAATTATCTGGACATGGTAAGTTTATTTTGCCACTAATTTGTCTACTTTATTGACATTTTTTTAAAGCTTTAGAATATATTAAATAGGGTGATAATGCACACCCTTGTCATAGTCCATACAGTAATTGACATTTGTTGGTTTGCAGACAGCTATTTCCCAAATGCTGATAAACTCCAGATGCAATACAATTGTAATAGCTAGGATTCTATAGTTTGACAACTTTTACTATTGTTTAGTAAAAGTTTAATAAAAAAAGGAAGGAAAATTTGTAAAGCTATGAACAGAAACTGTGACAGGAGAAGCTGCTTTATTGTCAGGATTTGGCAGAAATTTTAACTTGAAGTTTCTGTATAGGGAATATTTTAGGGATATAACATTTTGTTGTGCTTGCAGATAAGGAAAAATTGCTTATATGCCGGTTATTTTTATTACAAAAGAGTAGAACTTTTTTTTTATAAAGTATACCCTTAATACAAGGATTGCACTGTGAAATTGTAGTTTACTACACAATTTTTACATTACGTTTTTACCAACCTCAAACTAGGAATATTTCCTTTATGGAAAAATTGCAGCTGTGTTCATTGTTTTTAACATATTTCTTTCAAAAGAAATTAAACTTATTTTAAAAATAAGAAAAAGGAAAAAAAGTTCTTTGCTTTGGCAGAGTTGCTTTTAATCAAATTACATGGAACGTTGGACCTAATGACTGACTCTTAAATGAGAAATTAAAAAAATGTATTTTTATTGAAATTGTACATATTTCTTATTGATGCAAACAGTATAACAATAAAATTGTTGCAAATAAATTCAGATTCAAAATATTTAGGCAGAAAAAATCAAAGGTACAAGTACAGATTAGGTGAGACGTGGCTTAAAAACAGCACCTGTGAGAGGGACATCACTTGACTATGAGCCAGCAGTGTGCAGCAGCAGCCAAAAAAGCTAATATAATCCTGGGTTGTATAAACAGGGGCATAGAATCAAGATCACGCAAGGTATATTAGTACTGCTTTATAAAACCCTAGTAAGACCACACCTTGAATACTGCAGCCAATTTTGGTCACCATACCACAAAAAAGATGTTGAGAGTCAGGAAAAAATTCAGAGAAGAGCAACTAAGATGATCCAAGGTCTGGAGACTAAAACATACGAAGAACAGCTGCAGGAATTGGTTTTGGCTAGTGCTAGTCTAAAGAAAAGAAGAAATAGGGGAGACATGATAGCAGTGTTCCAGTATCTGAGGGGCTGCCACAAAGAAGAGGGGGTCACGTTATTCTCCAAAGCGCACCAGAGGACAGGAGAAGAAACAATGGTTGGAAACTGATCAAAGAAAGAAGCAACCTGGAATTGAGAAACTTTCTGACAGTGAGGACGATTAACCAGTGGAACAACCTGCCTCCAGAAATTGTGGGTGCTCCATCACTGGAGGTTTTTAAGAAGAGGCTAGAGTCCCAGGGGTAGGCAACCTTGGCTCTTTTATGACTCGTGGACTTCAACTCCCAGAATTCCTGAGCCAGCATGGCTCAGCTTGGAAACCTCCCTTTCCCCTCAGCATGGCTGGTTCAGGAATTCTGGGAATTGAAGTCTACGAGTCATAAAAGAGCCAAGGTTGCCTACCCCTGGCTCTAGCAGTGTTACTCAACCTTGACAATTTTAAGGCATGTGGACTTCAACTCCCAGAATTCCACAGCCAGCAATGCTGGCTGTGGAATTCTGGGAGTTAAAGTCCACATGCCTTAAAATTGTCGAGATTGAGAAACACCGCACGCGGCTAGACAGTCCCTTGTCTGAGATGGTACAGGTCCTCCTGTTTGAGCAGGGGGCTGGACTAGAAGACCTCCAAGATCCCTTCCTGCTCTATTCTAACGGTGAACGTATAGCAGTAGCCTAGTTACCTAAGAAACAAGTAAAAACAGAGCCCACCGTGGCTATTTTTTTTTTTTTACAGCTGCCATTATTCCATCTTTGCTAATAAAAGGAGCTGAAAATAGGAAGGTCGGGGATTGGTGAGCAGGGACACAAACAAGCATAAAGAATTTGTAAAAAGAAAAAGAAAAAAGCAAAGTATTTGCAATATAGACTTAGGGATTAGCGGAACAATGATTCTGTATCCACGACGGCTGAATTTGCCCACAAAGGCATCGAGAAGCGCTGCCAGTTGATGAGTCGGAGACCTTCCGCGCCCTTCCTCGGCCGCCAGCCCAGCGGCACTCTGGGCGGGGGGCTCCGGGAGAGCGGCGAGGAGGCCCGCGGCTGCAGCTCCGGAAGAGTCGGGCGGCGGGCTCTGCACCTTTCGGGAGCCCTCCGGCGGCCGCCTCGGACCGCAGCTCAGCCGGCTGAGGAGAGTCGAGCGGAGCCGAGCCTGGCGCGCCGCCTGTTCCGCATGCTCGCGGCCGCTCGCCCCATTGGTCGGGCTGCCATCACGTGCCGGCTGGCCTTCGGGAGGCAGCGGAGCCCTGCCCAGCGCTTCGCTTCCTTCCCCTTCCTTCCATCCACCCGTCCGCCTACCGGGCAGCCCAGCGAGAGGGAGCGGCTGGAAGCGACGAGCGCCATGGCCTGTCTCACCATCTACAGCACTTCGGTGACCGGCTCTCGGGAGGTAAGCCCGGCGCAGCCACCCCCCGCCCGTGCAAGAAATCGATGCCGCCCCTTTGCAGTATGCGCTGCCTGCGGGGGTGGGGTCTTCTCCCCCCCTTCGTCCCCTTCCTCCAGTGGCGGCTGCCTGCGCCCTCCGCCCCGAACGGTCCTGCTCTCGCCTCCCGCCAGCCAGGTCTTCCAGATGTGCTGGTCTCTTCATCCTCCAGCCCAGGGGTAGGCAACCTTGGCTCTTTTATGACTCGTGGACTTCAACTCCCAGCATTCCTGAGCCAGCTATGCTGGCTCAGGAATGCTGGGAGTTGAAGTCCACGAGTCATAAAAGAGCCAAGGTTGCCTACCCCTGCTCCAGCCAGAACATCTGGAGGACGGGCTATCCATCTTTCCCCTTGGCTTCAGACGGGCTGCTCTTCCCTTTAGGCTCCTCGCGAGGGTGGACCCCTGGCTCTTCCTCAAGTGTAAGGGGGAGCCCTCCTTCTCGGTTCCAAATTCCCGCCCACGCCAGTGGAGACACTTGAGCAATTTGAGGAAAAGCTGAACGGGAAGAACTCCAACCCTGTGACAAAGGGGAGGGAGGGTCTTCCTTTACCAAAGGCTCTTTCTCCACCCCCCCCCCCAGGACTCCCGAGGCATGGGGTCTTCCTTGCCTCTGTTGGGGGCCTGCCATCTCCTTGATCTCTAGTGGAGGAATCTGCCTCTCTTTAGCTAGGATTGGATTCACTCGCTGGAAGTAGGCTGCCTCTGGTTCTTAGTGTTGCAGTTGCCTTGATGTGTGGGATCAGTTGCCTTCTCTTCATGTCACAGTGCAGGACGATTCGCCCTCTTCCCCTTTTCTCTTCCTTTTCCCCCCCTGGCATGTGTGCCCCACAGATCAAATCCCAGCAGAGTGAAGTGACCAGGATCTTGGATGGAAAGAATGTCAAGTACAACCTGGTGGATATCTCCCAAGACAATGCCCTTCGGGAAGAAATGAGGACCAAGTCAGGCAACCCCAAAGCCATTCCTCCCCAGATTTTCAACGGGGACCACTACTGCGGGGTGAGTGGCCCCTGGCACGGGGTGGTAACCGGTGCTGTATTTTACATTACAGTTTGGGAAAGTTTTCCCTGGGGCAGCAGGAGCAACTTTAATGTTTCGCATCTCATTAAGAACGAGCCACTTGAATGCATCCTGGTCCGTGTGGCTATTCACTGTGCCTTTGTGTTAATGCCAACAAAACTGCGGACTTGTCCAGGCAGTCGCCAGGAGTCAAAACTGACTCAAAGGCATACACACACACACACACACACACACACACACAGGTGCCCACTACTACCTCCACAACAAAATGGTTTCATGTTTAGCTCAAAGTAAATGTACTTTGAAATAAATGTTTAAAGATGTTTAATTGACCTAAATGTATAGACCAGTGGTTCTCAACCTGTGGGTCGGGACCCCATTTGGGGTCGAGCGACCATTTCACGGGGGTCGCCAAACAACGCAGTCCGCCATTTTTTCCCCCTTTTCCTTAGCTGTGCTACTCCCTTTTATTCTATTGGCTTTTGAAAGCCAATAGAATAGACTCTCTTGAATAGAGTCTAATTCTATTGGCTTTCAAAAGCCAATAGGAATTGTCCAGGCTGTCTCTGCCCTGCTGAGCCCGCCAAAAGTCCCATTCTGCAAACGGTGCTGCACCAGTTGAGTAGTCCTCGACTTACGACCGGTTGAGTAGTCCTCGACTTACGACCGGTTGGGGGTCGCGGCACTAAAAAGGTTGAGAACCACTGGTATAGTCCAAGATTTAACAAGGGCATAAAAAAAATTGGAGGTGGATAAAGGACCAGTCATGATTGTGGTCAATGTGTCTTTGAGTCAGTCTCAATCTCCTGGCATGGGAGTATCCATGGATTTGGCTACAATACGGCTGTGGTTTGCCAGTGCCATTAGCTTTTTTTCCAGGGTGTGTTTCGTTTTTAACTTCCCAGTCTTGAATTTCCTGGTGAATATAATGCCCATCCCTGCTTCATCAATTTTTTTTCCCTTTGTAAAGATCAGCCAAGTTTGTCTAAGTGCTGCCATCTGGCGTCTCTCACAATTGTTTTACATTAATTGTTCATTTCTTGGCTTCATTGCTTCTTTTGCTTTTAACCTGGACTTCGTTCAGTTCTGTTGGCCTGAATTAATGTTGCCCTTCTTGCTGTACTCTCCATGCATATTGGCCTTGTATTAACCAGAATTCCTAGTCAGCAAGACTCTTGGCTAAGCCAGCTGGAAATTCTGGCTTTTAATCATTAACTTGTAGTTTTACATAGAAGCTAGTCTACAATCATATGATGGAATATTGGCTCTGGTGGCCTCATTTTGTGACTAGGCCAAGATTTCAACATTAATGCTAATGAATGAATGGCCTGCATGACAAGAGCTGTGCATGAAGTAGCTCAGAGTAACAACTCCTTATGTGTAGTATGACCGTATCAATTTGTATTATTTAGAATGGTGAAAGGAGCCGTCTATCCTTCTAAAAATTGCTAAGTTACAACTCCCAGCATCCCTCAGTATTGGCCATGCTGGTGGGGCTGCTAGGAGTTGTAGTTCATCAACATCTGGAGGGGTTCTGCATCTGGAGATTTAGGCACCTCCAGCAAATGTTTAAATGGTTTTTTGTCAACAGTCCTTTTTCAGATATGAAGTGTAGGGCAACACTTGCTATTTCCAAACATTTTTAATAGCACCTGCTACAGCGAAAGGCCCTTGAGGAAGTTAAAGAAAAACTGTAATCTTGCTGGGCTTGGCATGAAACTAGACAGGGAATCTTGCTAAGACAGGGAGGGAAAATCCCACTTCTTTCTATATATTTCCATACCCTTTTAGGTGCTTATTACAAAATGTCTCAGAATATAAAATGAATAATTAATGTAAGGGCGATGAAGAGTCATTTGGCTTGCTGACAGCAGGAGGAAATATTAATAGACTCTAGTGATGCATCTCATCGAGAGGAAAATGAATATTGACTCCAGTCTAAATTGTGTTATGCTCTTCAGCCGTTTCCTGACAAAGTCAAAAGGACGTTTGCAGAAGTAAGCAGCCCTGTGGGCTTAAGGATACTCTACTTTACCTGAAAGTATCTCTAAAAATCTCTAATTCTGTGCCTTAATTTGATGACACTTTATACTGACAAGTGACATATTGCAGGTTAAAAAGCATTTACTGTCATTTGTGAAAGTGCCGTCATATCAGAGTGATTGCTGGCCTTGTTCTATGGGGGGGAAGGATTTTTCAGACATTGCCTAGTATTTACGGACTCTATTAATGCTGAAAGATACAGGCCTGTCCCTGATACTTGGGCCACATCCTGGGTATAGTTCATAGTGGGGAGTGTCTCTGTTTGTATCAGACAGAACAGCTATGAAAGGAAGACAGCAGAGAACATATAAGACATTCGTGGCTTTCACAGTAGTTGTTACTGGATACACACCCAGGTTGATGTCTGAGCAAGAAGGCCAACAAGCCATTTAGTTGAAGGTTTCAGGTGTTTCTCCTAGGACAGTGGTGGCGAACCTATGGCACGGGTGCCAGAGGCGGCACTCAGAGCCCTCTCTGTGGGCACATGCGCCATCACCCCAGTCCTAGGCCTTCAGCTGAGTTTTATAAAACCTTTTCACTTTAGGCATCCGCCACCGTGTGCAAAAAAAAAGGGTTCAATCAGTCAATTTCAACTTCTCACAGGGAAAAAAAAGATCTTGCAAAGTTGGAATTGATTGAACTTTTTAGTCCCACCCAGTCTGCCGTTACCACCACAGCCACACCCACCCACTTGGCCACACCCACCCGGCACCCGACGATGCATAAGTGGGTTTTGGGTTGCAGTTTGGGCACTCGGTCTCTAAAAGGTTCGCCATCACTGTCCTAGGGATTCTGCAGATGTTTCCATCAAATCGTGGTTTTCATAAGATAGAAGGGGAAGAAATACATGGGGGCAATAGCATCAACTGTACTTAAGCAATGTAAGTAATATTTGTGTTACCTGAAACGTTACTTTTGACTTGTGATTAACCTCTCAGTTGTTAAGTGAAAATAAGTATCTGGAGAGGATTACAAAGGGAAAGGGCTATATAAACAGTTTTGATGCACAAGAACAGGTCTTTAGCTGAGCTTTGAGCCTTCTGTAATGAGGGCTGTGCTCCTTGTTTGGCTCCAGAGGCAGTTTTTGGTTCGACGCTAAGACATTCTTAGCCTTTCACTGCATCTGTCCCTATTTTTTTTTTAGTTTATTTTTCTCCCACCTTATAGGACTACGAACTGTTTGTGGAAGCGGTCGAACAGAACACCCTGCAGGAATTCCTGAAGTTAGCCTGAGCTTGCTTCTTCCCTGCCCCACATGACAACCATCCAGGATTTGGAAATTCTGCATTCCAGATGGATCACCTCCTAAGTGATTGTCAGCTCTGTGCGACCAACCTCTTCTCCAACTGCCTCTGAATTGCGTTTCCTCTTTCACTGTGGTCTCCAAAAACCGGCTGGTTCCTTTGAATGTAGCTGGGCCTGTCTCCTCCTGCCTATGGCGGTAGACTGATGTTAATCTTCTAATTAAGGACCTTGGAAAGCAGAGCTTTCCCCTACTTTTCTGTTCCCCCTTTTCTTTTTCAAGCTCAGACGGCCCTTAGTATTAAAAGGGAAGAGCTGGTTGCTTCTTATCACCATACGTCCTTCAATGTGCAAAATGTCAGTTCCTGTAGTTCAGGGGTTCTCAACCTTGGCAACTTTAAGACTTGTGGACTTCAATTCCCAGAATTCCTCAGCCAGCTTTGCTGGCTGAGGAATTCTGGGAGTTGAAGTCCACAAGTCTTAAAGTTGCCAAGGTTGAGAACCCCTGCTGTACTTCCTCTTTCATTCTAACCCAGGAAAGAGAACAGCAGATATCTGCTCTTAGTGAGATTACTCGTGTCTAGCAATGCAAAAAGTGCTCCTGTTGCCTTCTCTGCCAGTGGTTAGTGGGGTGAGCATGTGTATGTATCTCTCTTAAAACATGGTGATGTAGCTCAGCCTTTCTTAAAGTGGTTTTTGAGGGGGTGGCGAGAACATTCCTCCGAGTCCATTAGTGCTTTTTTCCTTATGTTCCAACTGGCAATGGAAAACTCTTTCCTGCTTCCCCAAGAGGGGAAAGTAATTTCCACTCTATTCTGGCCTCAGCTGTTTCATGCTTCCCCTTTCTTGGAACTGGCTTTTTGCAAACTTGGACCAAGTGCATTTTCTTTCTTTTCTTTTTTTTTATTATTTCTGAAAGCAAAATTTATAAACAGCCATGTTTTTGTTAAGATGCCATTAAATATTGCTAAAAACCTCCATCACAGTGGTTCTGTGCTTTTTTTTTTTAAGAAAAAAAAAACACGGTCTGGTTGTACACAGAAATTGGATGCCACTCTGTTCATTTATTTGGAAATCTGTTTTCTAACTCTTAGCAATTCAATTACGTCCATTGTTATACTTGGGCAATATTGGGTGTGTGGGAGTGTTTTAGAAAAAAAATGCAGAATGTTGTCAGAAGAGTGACAGAAATATAACGAAGCGTTTGGTGCAACTGCCTCCTACAGCAATATGTATCTGAAACAGGATTTAGTGTTTGGCAGTGTTTGGGCTTTTTGCAGTCTTTATGGGCAAGAGATGTGGAATGTAAGACTAAATCAGTGTTTCTCAACCTTGACAATTTTAAGGCATGTGGACTTCAACTCCCAGAATTCCACAGCCAGCATTGCTGGCTGTGGAATTCTGGGAGTTGAAGTCCACATGCCTTAAAATTGTCAAGGTTGAGAAACACTGCACTAAATCATTGCACTGTTTTGTGTTGTGAAAATTGTCCCCTGTGTCTAGGGTTCAGTGGCCAGTTTTGTTCCCAGAAAAGAGACTTTTCACATTTCTCTAGTACTGAAATATGAGGCAACGTGCGAGGTTGGCTTTTAGTGAAAATAATGCAAAAGGGACAAGAATTTCTTAATGCATCCTGCCCTCTTGCTTTAAGGACCAATCACCATCATTCTCTTTGCCTCCTAGAGAGGAAGAGCTAGTAAATATAAAAACATCAGCTGCTGTTGCACTTCACAATTGTATAAGTTGCCAAAAAGAGTTCCCTCGTTCATCGAAGAGTACATGTTACAGTATTCATTTTTTTCCCCACCCACACTAAGTGTAGGTGGGAAGCTCAGTTGGACTATGGTTAAATTGGCTTACTACAATTTCCCTCTTGTACGCACACAGCACTGCTTTGGTTACATACAGATAAACATTTGGAGAATGAGTCTATTGTTCAAGTAGAGAAAGGAGGGGGGGGGGAGAAACACATCTGAATACAACATGCAAAACCAAAAATTTAAATCATATTGGGCTTGGCTTGTTATGTAAATTCAATCAATTAACAGTTATTCAGAATACCATGGTTGAGCAAATTTTGGCTGAGCATGCTGTATTAATGAGGGCATTGTCCAATGGGAATATTTGGAGTGTTTATGGTCCAAACAGCATCACACAGAATACTTTCTAAAAATCCTGGTGAAAATCCAGCATCACTGTTTTTAAACATCAGGAGATCGGCATGGGCCTTGGACACCAGAAGCCAATTTACTTGGGGGGGGGGGCGGATTGCAACTGGGAACAATGGCAATATACTTGCTCTGGCATTAGATTTTTACAGATTCTAAAGCTTCACCCTCAATTGAATATTAGGCTTATCACATCTGTTCTGTAAAAATCCAGATGACATCCACACGGCAGCTCTCAGCCCCAAATCAATAGCCCTAATGGCTACCACAATTTGTCAAATTTTCTGGATCCATGGTGGTAGGCAATTTTAGAGATGTATTCTCATGACAATGAAGCATTTGTCCACCCCACTGCTCTTTAAGTGAAGATACCACCTGAGTTGACTGCAAGCATCTTATGTGTGTAGAATGCAGTTACGATAGCAAAAGTAAGTTGCTGAAATAACTGGTTTAGTAGCACCAAAACTGATTTTTAAAGTTGAGGAAAAGCATCCAGCATATCTTTTGTGTAATGAATACATGTCTGCAACTTTGTGACAGGCTTAGGAAGAGTGGTAAATGTTTTAAGATATTCTTCCTGGTCAGAAAGGCCTTGCACATAGAGCACCTGGGCTTATATAAAACCATACCACTATAGATGCTGTTGCTGGCAAAAGGTGCTTTTAATTATTAAAGCTTTCTATTTGCTCATCTAGTTTTCTGCATGAAAGGAACTGCAGCTACAAGGAGGGGAATTTAATGCATAATTCAACCCCTATCCTGATATAAGTCTGTAAGGTCCGAACCCCAAGGGAGGAAAGACTGGGCATCAACAGAATACTTGGATGCTGAAGAAATCCAGCCTGCCTTCTTTCAAACGTCTACAAAGACTCAGAAGGTGTCGTTTGCTTAATACTTCAAGTCTTTATCCAAACAGACAAGACAAAGGGA